>NW_023461728.1:0-23608 GCF_013731165.1 Rhagoletis pomonella
TTTCTAATAGATTTTGGAGCACTAAATTTGTAAAAATAAAAACTTGTATATTTGAATTTCAATAAAATAAGGCGAAGAGCAAAATCGGCAAATTTTTTTTTTGCAAAACGGCTAACAAATCGGCTGCCGGCTAAATCGAGTTTTTTCCGGCTGTTTGCTGTCGCAACCGGCTAAATCTAGCCGGAAAACGGCTAAAATGGCAACGCTGCATCTTATCTGCAGTGGAATTCGAACTCGACCATCTCCGGATATCAACAACTTGTGGCAAGCATCTTTGCGCACTCAGCTACACCCAGCCATATAAATTTGCTTTCAAATGATGAATATCCATCAACACCACAGCAGGCAATTTGTACGGATAAATATGTATGTACTATGTATGTATGTGTGTGTTGTCACGGCTCTCAGAGCGGCGCTCTGCATGCTTGGGGAGCGTATGTATACTCATGATTCAATAATACAAGGTTGGATAAATATTGACATTTGTGTCAATCGACTGCCTTGTAAGGTTGCCTTTGAGAAGGAAGAGAAAGCGGGTAACCATTTTATCCCCTTTTGTGAAAAGGTAGTAGGAAAAGTAGTCTGGTAGTGCTAAAATGCTTTTTTTGTATATTATATTGAATTAAAATATTGAAGCAGATTCCATTGATCTACACAATAGACAATGAATTAACTTTTTTATGGTGTACTAAACATGCTATATAGATATTAAAAATTAAATAAATGAAGAATGAGAGAAAGATCTGATCAAAGAAAAATCTTATCGACAAATATTCCCAAATATTCAAAACAAACCATGGTTTCATTAAAGCGCCAGTATATATTAAATAAAATTAATGGAATTCAAGCAAATCCTTTATTCAAAGGGACTATATTGCACACCGTCTTCAAAAGAGTCACAACTCCAAATTTGGCATTTTTGAGATTATGCGCTAAAAATATACACAGAGCTTTTATTTATCTTTCAGCAAAAGCTGGATCAAATTTTTGTTATAATTTGTATAAAAAAACCTAAGGTAAAGTCGCCCTAGCCCATATGATTATCATGTGCTAAGAAATAGTTTTTGGCATTTTCTGACAAACGTATTATTTTGAGTTGTGACTCTTTTGAAGACGGTGTGCGATATAAAGGAATATACAACTAGTAAAGATGCAATTGATACAATGTATATAAAATAAAATAAAATTATTATATTTGTTGCATTTAAAAATTACATGTTCATTATCTTAAATTGAATTACATTTGGTGGACGGACACACAAAGTGATCCTGACCTGCACAAGATAAAAGCTTTATTGATATTTACACTTTCACTTTTATGAGGTGGTATACTTACTTGTAAGTATGTTATGGCTGCACTTCACCAAATAAATCGGTGCAGCTGTAATTCCCAGTGTACTGCACCAGCCAAATGTGGACGGACACACAGAGATCCTAGCACGCAAAACTTATTGGTAACGGCTGCACTTGCTGTAAAACGCAGGTTTTTGCATAACTCCGATACTCTGCAAAGAAATATGTAAATTATTTCTTTAATTCAAAATAGCTCCATTATTTTTGATTTTTTTGGCATGCTTACTTGAATTTGCGCAATAAGAAAATCAATTTCCTCGAAACAATCGATGAAACTAACGGCAGTGTTGCCTTGTGAACTTTTTATACAAAGACAATATTTCTCCTTGTCTTTAAGTAGTAGTTTCTATAAATCAAAAAAGAAAAGAAAGCAACACCGGCTAAGGCAGAATGCGGGAGCGAGACAACTGCCAGGTTATCCAACCTTGTGTTACTGAATCATGATGTATACTTAAATTAAGAATGATAGAATATTTCTCAATTTCTATTTCTCCCAATCGTGCACTTACATATACATACTCAGATGTGAACAGTCAAATACGTGCGTAATAAGTTTTGTATGAAAATATTATTTTTAAATACGAACATTTTTAAACGATAATCAAATATAAAGTATTCATTTTTACTATGCATTATTTCCCTCTGTGTAATTAAGAATGTAATTATTATGTAAAAACTTTTCTAAACAAGTATACTTTTTAGTGTATTCTTTGAATTGCACAAGATGAATTGATAGTTTGCTTTTTTTGAGTTTACGAAAGAATTTGTTCCTAAGGTTCTTTAATTTCTTTAAATTTTTGGTATGCCATGGTATTTTATATAGTCTCGTTGTATTCAGAGGAATATTAGTGAGACCTATTTCAGCCACTTTGGATTTAAAGACATTAAAGCAACTTGAGATATCTAAACCGAAAAACAGCGTCTCCCAATCAATATTAGAAAATAAGTTATTAAAGATATCAAAATTACACAATTTATAATTAAAAGAGAGATCATGATTATCACAGGTAGCTGGAGAGAACTCGTAGAACTCAATTTTAACAAAAATGGGAACATGATGATAGCTAGAAGAAGAAATATAAGAGAAACATTCGTTAAGAGAATAGTTCATATTATTGCTTATAAATATAAGGTCTAAAATTCTGTTAAGTTTATTTAAAATATTATTTATCTGTTTGAGATCAATACTCAAAAAACTGTCAACAAGATACGATTCATTGCTATAGTTTACATTATTGGGTATAAGAGTAGTATCATTATATGCTTGCGACCATTTAATGTTGCCTAGATTATAATCACCCAGGACAAGAAATTGGCTATCACTATTATAATTAGAAACTAAAGACGTAATATTATCCACATGCACTTTGTAAAGGCTTTCAGAAGTACCAGGAGGGATGTAGGAAACGCAAACGAACAGTGATAAGGACACCACCGCCCCTAGTACAACCCGTTTATACAGAGTCTCTGTCTTTACGAAATACATCGTACAGTTTAAGATCAAAAAATTCCTGGTCATAAAAGTCTGCGTTGAGCCAAGTCTCTACTATAACGAAGATGTCGTAATCTTGGTGCGAGCACATCATGCGTACGCAATTGGCATTAGTTCTGAGGCCAGAAACATTATGAAAATAAATTTTAAGATTTTGAGGCGATTTACGTAAGTAAGAGGTACGATTAATTACGGGACCAAGTGTGGTTCTCCGGACTTTTGAAAAAAACTAAACGGCCGTACACTGACATTGGCTGGCCAGATATTAGGAGACAGAAGCTTCTCGTAAAAGAAAACAGAGACTCCAAGTTTAAAATTAATTTTCTTAAGAGTACTTACACCGACCTCTTTCTTGACTAGCCTAAAGCAAGTAAGCTAACTCTTATCTATCCCTGTTTGCTTATTAACATAATCAACAATATTTTCCGCAGTAACAGTAGGAAAAAACGATGACAAATGTAACCATTTCATAGGCACAGCAACTTCCAAACCAGAGTCTGCATTTGAACCAACAACAAGTGTCTGTTTTTTGTTGTTTTTCTTCTTAACATCCAATTTTTTTGAAACGCGTTGCGAAAGTAACAGACGAGAATCCAACGAAGTGGGAGGGATGGGAGATGTAGTAGCGGTAACAGGAGAACGAGCATCAGCAAGAGCAGGAGCATTGTAAGGGTCTTTGGAAGAGACAGAACTCGAAGTTTTAGCAACAGCAACGGCGGCGGCAGCAGCATAACTCATTGGAATATTCATAGCAGTAGCTGAATATCATTGGGCGCGTTCATAAGTCGTAGCTGTTGGGTAACCGTTGCCTGTTTGTCTTAGAAACGCACAGTTGAGTAGTTACGCTCAGCCCAACAGTTGGTAACTTTCCGCCATTTTTTCCAGCGGAAAATTTTTACGCTACCTGAACTCAACGTGTTGGGCTTAGCCTAAACAGCTGATCGAGAAGACATACGCCGCTTATATTAAATTTAAAGCTGCTTTGTTAGGTGGCAGTTGCAAACGATTTTTTCAACACGGCGGCCGCTCAGAGTTGAATTCTAAATAGTATCGGCGCAACTATCTCTAGTTGTTGCAATTTCATTTGTTTACATTTATCAACTGTTCATTTGGCAGCAAATTCATCAAGCCGTTTCTAAGAAGTAATTGTTGGGTTCAACAGTTGCCAGCAGTTTCGTAGCAGATGAGCTAAACAGCTACGACTTATGAACGCAACCATTATTCGACTCTTTACTATGCGCAACACATGTAATATTCTCCTGAAGTGACTTAACATCATTCGATACAGCCGAGATCGCAGACAACACATCTGCGTTAGAAAGATTACGCTGCACTGCATGCAGTTCAGATTGCAAATTTTCGATTTTATTTTCAAGTAAATTCTTGTCTTCCCTTAGGGCTTTTATTAGGGAGAGCGCATGGGCATTTTCAGCTCTCAAAGCGGCAATCTGTCTGTATACATCATGCAGAGTAATTTCAATGTTGGCGCATATTGGATCTTTTTGCTGCGGAAAAACCGGTCTAGCAGGTTGTTGGTGCAGTGCCGGGTTATGATTATCACCAACTACACCAACACGTTTAATAGCATTGACAATATTAGGAGGTGAGCGAAGAGAGCTACGGCGTACATTTGTGCATTAAGCACAAATAAAAGAATTATCCACATTTTGAAGAAACTCCAAATCATCAGGCAGAATATTTAAGCACTTTAAGTGAGAAAGCTCATTGCATCTGGTACACTGCAACTTATGATCACCACGATCCACCTTCTGCCCGCAAACACAGGGCATTACACTTAGTTAAATAGCAAATATATTGCAAAAAGAAAATAACTAATATTGAGTAATAGAAAACACGTCCACGCTGTTGAGTACTCACAATAGATTTCAATTGTAATATTTTATTATGTATTATTATAGTAAAAGTTGTGGAGTATATATATATATAGGATAGTATACCGTAGAACGTAAAATACATAGTATATGAATGCAAAACTAGCCTAGACATCTACCTCGTCGTATTATATGTTCTCTGGTCGTAGTTAAATCAACTGATATGCGATAAGCTTTGTCATTGGTGTGGGAATAGGGTGGGTATACTGAGCAAATGTCTTGACTAATGATTTTTGGGTTCATACCAGTGATGGAAAATCAGTGTGCATTGTGAAGCGGAAGCCTCCTTTAAGGTTTCAAATTTTCAGGGAGTTTTTTTTAAAGTGGTTTCCACAAAATTTCGAGGTAGGAGTGAAAACAAACAATAGTCGCAAAAAAAGCACCCTAATATATATATTAGGACGATCCTAGCGAATGTATGGCCTTAAAATGACTTTTATTTCCTGAGAAGGAAATTCTCCCATTTGGAAACATTTTTATTTCAATTTTAAAAGGTCATACTGAAGCCGAGATGAAAAATGCAGAAGCCATCAATCGGGAATATAGAGCATTAGCTGACTATGCAAGTTACCTGAGAAATTAATTGAATGAGTTGATCTTTCCAAATGTGTTTGATATCGTGTAGGGGACATTGCCTTTGTCACATTCTGAAGCTTGCGTTGGGCGCATTTTTTCATTTAAAAATTTAATTAAAACCGAAAACAGGAATAAGTTGGCTATAAAGACGGTTGGACATTTAATCTGCAAATACTCTACTGATGTTTTGTATTTTTACATTTCGTAATTCAGGTTACTGATTGAACGACAATTTTTCTTCATACGTATTCCTTTTTAAACTACACAAGTACTTTCGGGTATGCAGTCTTATAGTCCATTCAATTTTAGTAATATAAGGTGGAAGTATGAAGTGGCTCAAAATCGCGTTAATTTTTGGGAACTTTTTTCGTTGAGGGTGTATCACTTTTTCTTCTATATAAAGCATACTCAAATTGTTTGTACATACAATTACGATATGTATAAAGAAAGTGCAAAAAATATTAAAAATCATCGCGAATTCCTAGCCACTTATACTTGCACTTTATTATACTAAAATTGAATGGACTATATGTTTTAAATTTTATTGAAAATGTTTTGTAGAAAGTTCGAAACTTTGATTTTGATGGTTTTGGTTGTTGAATTAACTATATTTCTATAAAAAAAAGCTAAAATCACACAAATGGTTATTAAATTGTCAAAATTTGTCAATATATCGCGCTGCCATTTTCGTGAAAAGTGTTGTACATATATAATACACTTAGGTCTCTTTTTATTACAACGCTTTTATCAACTTGCAATGTTGTGGCTCCAGAAACTTTCAATGTTGTGGATCCAGAAACTTTCAATGTTGTGTGTCCGACACCATAAAACCTTTGCTTTGCAAAGTTCCTATAAAAAAGTCTAGTGCATAGGGCGACATCTGTAGTGAATAGGGCGAGGTAGATGACATCTAGATGTCGCCCTATGTACTACGTTCGCTACAGCGGAAATAGACGACACGCCATTTCTTTAAATAAAATAAATTGGTGCTCGTTTGTATGTACATACATATGTAAATGCATGTGTGTGCACCTTTCTATTAATATCGTTGAATTATTTTAATATCTATCGCAAAATTTTATACAGACAAGACAAAAAAGTAGAAAATAAATAATATAAAAAAAAAACTTTTTAATATACAACGCTTTTATAAATGGACTAAGAAGTAGAAAATAATATTTCTCAGTCCCATAGAATTTGTTTTGATAACTTTTGATTTTGAAATTTTAGCAAAAGTCGTTATAACCAATTTATGAGATTGAAAATGAAAAGCGTGGGGCGCATGCAATACCAAGCATTATATTTAATTGACAATAGGCAAACTACATAACATAGACCTAAAATTTCTTCAGCGAAAGTACAAATTTGAGATCGATTTTAAGCGGTCGTTATTCATATATCCACATACATATGAACATATATTACCCTTCATATCAATTCAGGTGGCTATTATATGCGCCCCACGCAATTTATATTATTTTTTTGCTTTGAATTTATGCTGTTTTTCAAACCATTATTTCGCAGTAGCGATTTTGCTTTTTTGAGAGTTTTTATTACTTTTTTCAGTGTGTAAAAGACAATGCTTCTGATAAATAATTTGTCTTTGTATTCTTACATAATAATAATAATAATAATAGATTGGCGCTTACACATAAGTGGGGCTTCTCCTCCAACTTGTGGTGTGCGCCTTGATGTTGTCACACAAAGGGAGGGACCTACAGTTTTACGCCGACTCCGAACGGCGATTGTATTTTTACGACAAGCTGTTTTTCATGGCAGAAATACACTCGGAGGTTTGCCATTGCCTGCCGAGGGGCGACCGCTGTTAAGAAAAAACCTTTTTTTCTAATTTTGTTTATGTATTCTTACATAATTCATATTCCCATCACCTGGGAATCTCCCTCAGCTTTCGTCTCCCGGACCACTGTAACGTTTTTCAGGCTGAACTGATGGCAATCGACAGGGCCACGAAACTGGTAAAGTGTGATATGATACCCCAAGTTGATATCTATATCTTCACTGACAGCCAGGCGGCAATAAAGTCCCTCACGAAGCAGTCGACAACCTCCATGGTAGCCATGAAATGCCGCGCATCTCTTAACGAGATGGCTGAGTCATTTCGCCCAAAGGTAATATGGGTTCCGGGACACTGCGGCATAGAGGGGAATTGTAAGGCCGACAAACTGTCGCGACTTGGCACGAAACTTCCTTTTGAGGATATAAATGACGAAATAGGAATACCCTTGCAAACTTGTAAGCTACTTATCTCCGAGAGGCTCACTAAAGTAGCGAACGAAAGGTGGCAGGACGAAATCACCTGCAAAACTGCCAAACAATTATGGCCGGTGCTCAGCGCCAAACGCACTGGCATACTACTGAGTCAAAATAAGTCCAATATTAGATTATTAGTATCCGTCATAACAGGACACTGCCTAATTGGCAAGCACGCCTATCGACTTGGCCTACGTTCACATGACTTCTGTAGAAGTTGCCAAGATGAAGAAGAGGAGGAAACGATTCTGCACCTGTTGTGCCAATGCCCTGCTCTATCTAGACGAAGACTCTCCACTCTCGGTAGGCAATTCTTCGACAACTTGGAGGACCTTAGATGCGTCGAAATCAGGGATCTTCTAAAATTCGTTCAAAGTTCAAAATGGTTTTAGGAGGGATTGGGAGTTGCTGACCCAACATGCGGCATCACAATGGGCCCTGAGCCTAAGTGTGTCTTATAGACGACCGCGACAACCTACATACATAATTCATGTATTTATTGTGGTATTAAGATTTTGTTTTTGCTTAAAATACAGATTAGATTGTATTTATTTCATTAATGTTCGGTTTTACATGGAATAATAAGTGTTGAAGTGAGGAAATAAATAGTTTTTTTTTTGCTCAATAATGCCTCACTGGATTGTTTTATGCGGTTTTTTTGAATTTTTTACATGGAGTACCTGAATTAATGCGGTTTTTGAAAATGCTGGAACGCATCCCCTCTTTTTGTGTGAAAGTAAAGAACTTTTTTATGCGTATTTTTTTTTTATACGGCTTTCTGAGGAACGCATGTACCGCATAAAAAGAGACCTAAGTGTATATGTATTTATGTACACCTTGTTACGTTTTGTTTTGTAAAATTATATTTTCCCAATAATTTTTGTGATAACTAATTAAGACAGTGAAATACTTCGTAATATTGTTTCATTTGCTAAAATAAAGATAAGGAATATAGGGTACTGGTCTGCAATTAAATACATTAATTAAAACATAGAGTATGCATAAATTAAATGGTATATAAAAAAAGATCTTTTTATTGAGCGTAGTCTTCATAAAAGAAAGAATGTATATAAGAAAGGGTTTCCGTGAACTTCTGTGTTTCTAATATGCAGTAAGTATTGTATCTACCCTGCAAAAAACGCGACTAATCCGAAATGACTCCACAAAGGAACATGAGACTAATACCACTTTTGATCTCTTTATATGGAATGAACTGTTCGCTTTTGTTCGGGCATGTCCTTTGTTCCCCTTTATACCCGAACGGGTATAAAAAGCGACTAGTCAATTAAAAAAAAAAAATAACAAGAAATTTTTAGCAAAAAAAACCGAGTTAAAAAAAAATATATATATATATTTCATGATCCAATGACCGGATCTAAACCAGATCAGTATGGGACCACCTCTGAGACACTACCTTTCCGATGCAAAAAGAATTATCGAAATTGGTTAACGTGGGAAAAAGTTATGCGGTAACATACATAAAAAAGAATATTCCGACAAACTAATAACCTCCTCCTTTTCTGGAAGTTGGTTAAAAAAAAAAATATATATGTATATATATATATTTCATGATCCAATGATCGGATCAAAATCAGATTAGTATCGGACCACCTCTGAGACACTACCTTTCCGTTGCAAAAAGAATTATCGAAATCGGCTGACGTGGTCCAAAGCAGGGTTGTTACGAATATTCGCATTCGCATTCGCAACCGTGGAGCTTCCGCATTAATTTTAACATTCGCATTCGCTTTCGCATTCGCAATAATCAATGAGGAGCTTTTGCGAATGCGAATATCATGCAAGTGCACTGATAAAACGGATATCCGGCAAACAAAATGACAAATTGTAGCCAACATTGTTTGGCTGTGAGATGCTACGTTAAAACTGCCCCCTACATCCCCCTTCTTTCGTAATTTAAAGTCAAAGAGTAAGGTCCTTCAATAGGTTTCCAGTGTAAATTTTTAACGTACTTTTCCTTAGATAAGTGTAATTATTATTTTTTGTTATAAAACTTATTATGATTGAGTTCTGAAAACAACAAATTTATTTAATTTTGTAATAGTTGTCAAAATTAGCACGCATCGAAATATAGATAAAATAATATGTGAATAAGTTGACATACAAGTTCACAAAACAAATAAGAATTAATTCAAGCATGATACAAAAAAGAAGGTAGTTTCATTTAATGATATTCGTTGTTGTTGCTAACCATTTGACTTTTAATAAAATTATGATATTTCATCAAGTTCATGCTACCTGATCACTAGAAGAAATATATTTTTTTAAGCATAAGATTTTATCAGTAAATTCAAAGATGTGGAATATGATGAACTAGAAAATTATGCCGGCTACATGACTTCGAAAATGGGGTTGATGACTAGGTTTCAGAAAGCTTGAAGAAAGTTTATACTTACTTACTTATACGTTCTGGAAAAACCGCATAACTGACATTTTTTGCCAATAATTGGATTTGCTCATACAAGCTCTTGGCTCAAGCCTTATCCATTCGTCCTCAAACGCGATTACTTTGTAAAAAACAGAACCATTTTGAAATATAAGTGTTTTTACTCTCTACAAAATAATTTATGCAACCTCACATACGCAGTTGTTCATTTGGTTGATACACGGTTTTGTACTTTAAACAACGATCTGTTAGTTGCTTATCGGAGGGCGGTCTGTTCAAGCCGACTTCAGGTGTTTTGCATCAATTAAAAACTTGTGAAATTTAATGATGATGCGCTAGTCACAAAGCCTAAAATTCCACATCCGCAACATCCCTAGTCCAAATTAATACAGTAACATACATAAAAAAAATAAAAATATTCCGACGAATTGATAACCTCCTCCTTTTTTGGAAGTCGGTTAGAAATTTGCGCCAGCTGCGATTCCTCTCTCTCTGTGCCAACGCCGCACATAAAATTTCATTGAGTAAGTGCATACATATCATTAAATCGTTAATAGTACCCGTTAGAGATGAGTCGGTGACTAATTAATCTCTTATTACACCGTGCGACAAAAACCAAAAATTTTTAAAACACACGAAAAAATCGAGTATATTGACTAGGAGCCAACTATAGTATAGCTGCGTTTTTAATTTTTCTCTCTGACATCAGGATTTTTTTTAAAGGACTTTGAAATTTCCTGGATATGATTGAAAAAAAAAACTATTTAAAAGACTAGCTGTACCCTGCCACGCTTTGCTGTGGCATATTCCTGTTACATGGATGAAATGATTAACGAAACAAAGTATACGTTTCATATAAGTTTGATTTGCAATACTTGTGTGTACACAATATTTTTCGTTTTTCTATTCTGTAAACTCAAGCCACACTTTTACGTAGATTGACCATGAGCTTTATTAATTGTGATTGCGAACGCCAATCATATTGGGAATTGAAATCTTTTAAACTAAAATGGTATATCGGTCGGAATCATGGGAATTCGAGGTATGAGGACGTTGTCACCAGGGTGGGCAAAAACTCGGAGTTCGAGCGAGCGAGCGAGCAAACTCCTACTCAATGCCTCGTAGGCAACGAGGCGCTCGCAGCTCGTAAACGTAGCAGCAATGAGGCGAGGCACGAGAAGTTTGGCTTGCTCGGCAAACGAGCGAGCGCTGCTTGTTTGCTTGCGCTCCTATTAAACGAGCGAGGCTGTTGTGTGTTGCCTCGCTCGCAGTGCGAGGCGAGTAGCTGTCTGCATACTCGCTCTGCTAGGTAAGACGAGCGAGCGCTCCGAGTGTACTATACAACACATGCATTTTTGTGCATAAAAATGTGGGAATGTAGTCAATAGATTATGTACGAAAGTATGCTAATAATTGTATGTACATATGTGCAATGTACATACGTACATATGCATATAAATAAGTGAATATTATATTAGGGCAGCATTTAAAACAACAAATAAAATGTATTACATACATAAGCATAGATTGTGGAATGAAATATTTTTTAGGGTTATATACATACATACAGTGACGAGCAAAACTGTAACATGGAGTAACACTTTTTCTTTCAGCTGTCGCTATCTTTCCAAGTTCTAACGACATTCATACTGTTGTTGTATATTTTTATTGGTACATCTTTGCTTCCTCTGTCATAACGATTTGAAGTCAATTCAACAACATTAACAAAACCAGCAGACAAAAATGTAAATTAAGGCATATGTTACAGTTTTGCACTCATATATTTTTAATAACTTTTTGACAATTTTCACAAAAAAAAGAATTATTAACACAATGTTCAGTACTCTTTTGCTTGTTTCAGTTCCTGGATGCGATTTGGCATACCTTATTTGTATCTCTGTAAAAATTCTGGAGGTATATCCTTAGTTTGCTTTCACAGCTCATGTACTCGATTTTACGGACTTTGATACTTATTAAGCTGTGCTTTTAGTTGATTTCGCAAATTCGATGAGATTCATGTCCGCGGTTTGTGGAGGTCATTTCAAATTAGCAAATTTTTGCTTTTGTGTCCAGTCTTTGCGAACATATGCAGTATGTTTTGGGTGATTTTTCAGCAGAAACTCTAATTTTTCGACTACATCTTGCAAATTTTGTTGAAATATGAACAGATACTGTTCCTTACGCATAATGCGTACTAACGGAGCAACAAAATTTTTGAAATACAACCCCAAACAATTAAGATCCTACCACTGTGATTCACAGTTTGCAGTACATGATTCGCTTAGGCTTAATTTGGGCCTTTGTTCCAATACCATGCCCGATCATCCGCTTAAAAGCGATTAATTTAGTCTTGTCAGACCACATAACCCTCAATTAAATCTTAAAAATGTGTTTTTTATTGCGTTCTGTAAGGCCTAACATATCCCAATAGGCAACGGTCCGGTTTTCGCGCGATGCAGCAAAACGCTGCCACACTCGCACATGTATTTTGATCAAATTTGCTTTTTTCTTCTTTTATGATCCACTTTGCTCAATTTGGCAATTTTTCGCCTCACTATCTACTGATTTGCATTCAATTTTAATACCTTAAGGGCTTCTGTAGTAGTGCCTGCTTTTTCTCAGTCTTAACATTTTCATGTGGCAAACTCCACATTTTTTTGCCACTTTCCCTACGGTCCCGCCTTGTCGCAGTAAATCTATTATTTACATTTATGTTTCCTGATTAACCATGTTATTTATTGGTGATCACTTCTTGAATAAATTACAATACAGAAAAAAGTCATCTGACTTCCAACTAAGCAAAAGATAACTGTAAAATGCAAAACTGAGAGTGAGTGCAAAACTGTAACATTTGCCTTAACTTTCATTTTTGTCTCCAGGTTTCTTTATTGTTGTTGGATTGACCTCAAATCGTTATGAGAGCGGGAGTAGGGGTGTACAAATAAGAATATAGAGCAAAAGTGTGAAAGTCGTTAGAACTATGAAAGATTGCGGTGGCTGAAATAAAAAGTGTTACATCATGTTACAGTTTTGCTCGTCACTGTATGTACATACATAACATGCATATTTATATATGTATGTATGTACGTATTTATGTATGTATGTACATATGCATGTATTTTGTCTTTACAGAGAAAAGTAAGTAACGAAGATATTATAAGCGTTATTTGTGCCGCAGAAACAAAAAAGAAGTAAGCACTTGTTAACACCCCAAAATAGTTGTCTACGTGTAGCACTTATACTGTATACATGAATGAAATATAATCCTTGGTGAAACAATTTATTTGTGGCCTGTTGTTCAAGGACATATGTACATATGTATGTGTGTATGTATGGATATGTAGCCATGGGAAAATTTGCGTAAATAAAGAATAGGGGCCGGTTCATATACAACTTTGGCGTTGCGATGGCTTTGAATTTCAAAATGTGGACCAGCCTTAATTATCAAATACTGTTTAACACCCCAAATAGTAGTTTGTATTTTCTACATACATACATATTTATGGGGACTAAACCAGGAATATTCATTTGAAAATGCTAATGTCCTACTCATTTATAAAATGAAAGACAAAACAATGATTTTTATAAATATTATATTATCACTTATATATATGTAACATAGTTACTTAGCCGAATTACTAAGTAATTACTTGTATGTAAGAATACAAAGACAAATTATTTATCAGAAGCATTGCCCCTTACACATTGAAAAAGAGTAATAAAAGCTCTCAAAAAAGCAAAATCGTTACAGCGAAAACAGTGTTCAAATCCGCATAAAAAAGAACCGCATAAAAAGTGACCTAAGTGTATAAGTTGAAATTTTATAAGGAATTATTGAACATTAAAAAAAATATTCCTACATAGATATGTATGCACATATGTGCCTACCTAGCAGACAAAACTGGTGAAAATAGCACGCATCTATTCTTCTGTGCATGAACACCCGATGCTACGAACACCTCGAAAGAGTGCACATGAAAATTTTTCCATTGAGTACTCTATAGAGTGAACAATTTTGAGTCTTTGTAGAGTGAACAAAATTTAAAACCAATTCCTTCCAAATTCAAAACTATAACGACAAATTTAATTACAAAAAGGGTAATCCCTTCGTCAGGCCGATCCCGTAAATCCCCGTATCAGGGATCTCAACTCGGATATTCGGAAACTAGTGAACATACATAAGCGGAAGAAATGGGAAGACCATCCGAAGACCTGTAACTTCGCCTCTGGTGTAAGCAAGCTTTGGTCAACCGTGAGGTGATTGTCAAATCCGACGAAGCGTGACGACAGAGTTGAAATATCTTTTGGCGACCACGCTTCATCGGACCCGGACCCAAACGTAGAGCGACCAGAAGGCTGCACAAACTGTCAACACTAAGTGCGCCTCTTTTTTCTCCAGCGACGGGGCAAGGATAGCCATCGGGAAGGCGAAAGTTTCCAAAGCCATTGGACCCGACGGAATTTGCATGCCGATGCTCAAAAATTTGGGTCCTGGGGGAGTGGACTATGTAACCAAGGTCCTCAACCTATCTATGGCCACTCTCATCGCACTAGACATCTGGAAAACGGGGAGAGTGGTTCCACTGCTTTAACCGGGGAAACCGTCCAACAAAGGAGAGTTTTCTCGCTTGATAGCGCACCTTTCCCCGGTTGCGAAGACACTAGAGGCCCTTCTACTCCCGCACTACACAAATCACTGGACCCCAGCGAAGCATCAGCATGGGTTCCGTAAAGTGCACAGCACTTGACACCATAAACTCCCAAATAATTCGTGGCCTTAACCGAAACCCACCATGTAAGAGAACTATTCAAGAAACGCTACTAGAAGACAAACGGTGGGCTGCGAATTACCGAGTGGTCGTCAGTGATATTTAGAGACAAATCGAGAAAACCTTGGAAAATAAAACATCGAGTTCAACATTTTTTTAACATTTCTAAGCTCCCTCAACCACCATAGGTAGTCTCGATTGTCTCTTATGTTGACGATTGCTCGATAATGGTTATTTCGCCGAGCTTTCTCGCTTCGTCACTGCACGGAGGCTAACCTTCTCCCCTACAAAATCCTCAGCAACGCTTTTCACCACTTCGGCGAAGGAGGTCAGACTGCAACTGGGTATTCTCGTCGACGACGAACCAATTCCGACGTTGAATAATCCGAAGATCCTCAGAGTAACCTTCGAAAGTCTGCTCTGCTTCTCGGCGCATACAACCGCAATTGTCAATAAAGTACAAAGCCGCAAAAAAGTCCTCAAGTCGCTAGCCGTCAGCACTAGGGTAAAGACAAAGAAACGTTGTTGGCAACGTATAAGGCAATTGGCCGCCCGGCTCTGAACTATGCAACGCCTGTGTGGTTATCGGGGACTAGTAGGACGCAGTGGATGAAACTGCAGACCTGCCAAAACACGGCACTCAGACATCGACAGGATGCCTTCTGATGTTGCACCAACATCACCTGCGCGACGAGGCCCATATGCTCCCGATTAAGGAGCATAACACAATGCTCTGCAAGCAATTCCTAGTAGGGTGTCACCCTCTTAGGCATCCGAACAAACATCTGCTTGCGGAAGAACCCTAGCGACGGCACGTCAGAAGGCATCTATATGAACTGACGGACGAAGTAAGCGGGTTCATAAAACTACCTCTGGACCAAACAGCCTACCGACAGTTATATAGACTCTCGACCTATGAATGCCGTTCTGGGGACGCAACCACCAGATGTGGACGAGACGGAGCTTAGTCTGCCTCGGGAGACTCGGACCTCATAGCCCAACTTCGATCTGGCTACTGCAGCAGGTTGAACTCATACCTGAGCAGAATAAATGCAGATGTGCCAAATGAATTCCCGGCATTAGGAGAGACGCCTCATGACTCGCAGCATATCTTCGCATGCCCATTGAACTCCACCCTGCTAACGCCTCTGGCCTTATGGACAGACCCATCGAGGCTGCACGCTTCCTTGACGACAACGATACAACAACAACAGGAAACATGTGTTGGCATTAGCTGAGGGAAAAGACGACATTTCAGAGTTCTTAAAAATCGAACTTTAAAAGACGCACTGCGCAATAAAATTGATTTTAAAGAACAAAAAACTCAATCTGGATATAGTGAATAATCTGTTTTCTATGAACTGGTCTTGCATTAATTAGTTCACTCGACCCAGATAGCACTGTATATACATAAAAAAATTCATACATATGTGTATATATGTATGTAGTGTATACATATCTGCATGTGTGCGTACAATTCTTTACTCGAAATTGTTAGTTAATGCAATTTTTATCCCATACATTTTTGCTGATCAAACAACCCGTTTCCCTGTCTAATCTGCTTGCCTCATTTGCCTCGCTCGTTTACTCGCCTCGCTCGTCTACTGCTGCAAATGAGTGCCTCGCTCGTTTACTCGCCTCACTCGTCTGCTGCTGCAAATGAGTGCCTCGCTCCCAACGACGCCCTCGCGAGGGCAGAGCTAATGAGGCCCTCGTTTGCTTGCCGCTCTACTTTTGCGATGCCCTCGTTTGCTTACTCGCTCGCTGGTTGCTCAGCGCGTGCGCTCGTACTTAACGAGTGCTCGTTTGCAAACAGCCTCGCTTGTTGCTCGTGAGTTGCGCAAGCTCAGAGCAAGCTAACGAGCGAGCGAGTGGCTAAAATGAGGCAAATCCGAACCCTGGTTATCACCTTTGAAAGGCCACGTTAAAATCTTTGCATCCACTACGTTCTTCATCAATTTCTTAACTGCGAGTCGCCTGCCGTTGCAGAGTTTTGGCTCATTAATATTCCGCAACATGATAATTTCCACACCTATTTTCGATTTCAGTATAAGGGGGATCCTCTGGAAGATAAATCGAGTTCCAAAATTCCATTGGATAATTAACTGCTTCATTTGCTTCCACAACGGTGTTTATCGACGTACATTTTTGTTATTCCAACACTTTGAATGTTTGATTGAAAAACATTATTGAGTTGATAGACATCCATATTCTTCGCGCCAAGAATACCTCCTATATCCGGAAACATTATTTCGATCTGTTCTCCTTTCGATGTGGCACCGATCGATCAAGAACCTCAAGCGATTTTTTATGTGCCATAGTGCACTCATCCCAAACAATGAGTTCACATTTTTGTAATAAGTACTTCTCCCATACCGGATGCTCTTGAAATATTGTACGTGGGAGTTTCGATAATTTGTATATTCAATGGCAGCATAAGAGCTAAATGAGAAGTGCTTCTACCTGGTAATTATGTCGCAGATATTCCAGACGAACCGAGAGCT
This sequence comes from Rhagoletis pomonella, assembly GCF_013731165.1. Taxonomy (NCBI): domain Eukaryota; kingdom Metazoa; phylum Arthropoda; class Insecta; order Diptera; family Tephritidae; genus Rhagoletis; species Rhagoletis pomonella. Next base: position 17,262 of record NW_023461728.1, read on the forward strand.
TCGGCTATGTAATTTTTTCATCTAACCGTTGCCACAATCTTATAAGGAATGTTTTCCCAGTTCCTTTGCACATCCAAGAAGAACTTCCCACAACTGCGTCATTTATCATTTGCATCTGCTTATTTGGCGCTGTGACCGCATAAGCGATTTCGACCGAGTTCGACAAAGTACGCCAGTCGTTTCTCTCTGTGCCAACTTACGCCAATCGGAAATGCCACATGAAGCCAAGTCCATATCCACTTGGTCCCTTCATTCCAGTGGACGCCTCCCTCTTCCTCTGCTACCACCAGCGGATTGCGAGTCGAATACTTTTAGACCTGGAACGTCGGTTCCCATTCGAAAGACATGGTCAAGCCAGCGGAGCTGCTGTAAATCTCATACAGCTCATCGTTCCATCGTCTGCGTTACACACCGTCGCCAACGCGTAGGGGCCTGTAAATCATCCGTAAGATCGTTCTCTCGAATATTCCAAGAGTCGCCCCATCAGATGATTTCCGCCCCATATACCAGCATGGGCATGATGAGTGACTTATAGAGTGTGGTTTTTGTAATTCTGGAGCGATCTTTACTTCCGAATTGCCTAATCAGTCCAAAGTAGCACTTGCTCGTTAGAGTAGTTCTGCGTTGGATTTCGATGCCGACATTATTATCGGTGTTATGCCGGTTCCTAACTAAACGTAATTGTCTAATTTCTCGAAATTACAACTGGCAAAAGTGACGTGGGTGCCAAGGCGCGAATGCTCTGACTCTTTGTTTGATGACAGGAGATACTTCGTCTTGTCCTCGTTGATCACCAGACCCAATTACTTTGCTGCGTTATCCAACTTGGAAAAGGCAGGACAGAGTTCGAGGTTTTTATAACCGATAATGTCGATGTCAACGGCATACGCCAGAATTTACACGCCCTTGTAAAAAATTGTTCGTGAGTGGTTCAGTTCTGCAGCCTTATTATCTTAATATTTGCATCATGGCATCATAAAAACTTGAATCAGCTCATCTAATTTAGCAAAAAAAAATTCTGGAAAATGTGGGTATTGTTAGGTAGATGTGTATTAAACTAAGGTAGATTCTTGATATTTTAAAGTCGGAAAAATTCAACGCTCAAGCAGGCACATTATTTCTACTCGCAATATACGTAGTAGGCTATGGCGACCCCAAATGAAGTTATTTATGATTAAAAGTTAACAGTTTTATAGTGTGAGGGAATGGTGACAACAATTTTAAGTTTTCATTAAGGACTTTTTAAACAGCTTTCATGGGATACTTTTATCTGTTCGTTACGGTTTTTATTATTTTTTTCATTTGTATCAGTAGTTTTTTATATATGTTTTTTTTCATTACGAAGTTTGTATCTCAACTCTTCGTTGATAATATGATCACTTCGTTTGATACGATTTTGTAAATTCTTTCTTCATTTAAATTGTTCAGCTTTTGGATAAGTGGAAACATTAAAAAAAAAGTTATCTAGTTAAGCTTTCCCTAAAATGTTTCGTTTAGAACCAATTATGTAATATCTCATTTAGTTCCAATATTGGCAGTCTTTACTTTTAGATAGGGCGTACTCCTACTGAAAATGGTTCTAAATCAATATTTCTCAAATGCCTTTAGTTTTGTACCGATATTGTAACATTTCATTTATTTTACCAATTTAATTGAGTTAAATTTTCAAACAGGTGGCCACCCTCCTCAAACATATTTTCGACTATAAGTCTTTGAAGAACTCTTAAGTTTGATACCCATATTGCAATATTTCATTTGTTTAATCAATTTAACTGAGTCAAAGTTTTCAAATAGGTGGCAGCCCTCCTCAAAGGTATTTCCAAAAGTCTTCTTTCTTACACCTCTTTAACTTGGTACCTATATCAATTAAATTGAGTTAAATTTTCAAACAGGTGGCAACCCTCCTAAAACATATTTTCGTCTGTAAGCCTTCTTAAAAATCTAAAGTTTGATACCCAAATTACCGTATTTCATTTATTTTATCAAAATAACAGAGTTTAAATTTTCAAAGCTGTAGCAATTTAACTCAAAAATATTTGCAGCAGTTATCTTTCTTAAACCTCTTAAATTTAATATCTATATTGTAATATATCATTTAGTTTATCATTTAAATTGCGCTAAACTTTTTAACAGGTGGCAACCCTCCTTTAAAATATTTTCGACTGTAAGCCTTCTTAAAACTCTTTAGTTTGATACCTATATATATATTTCATTTACTTTATCAATTTAACTGAGTTAAAATTTTAAAATTAGTGGAAACCCTTCTCAAAAATATTTCCAACAGTTATCTTTCTTAAACCTCTTTAATTTGATACCCATGTTGTAATATTTCATTTATTTTATCGATGTACTTTAGTTAAATTTTCAAACAGGTGGCAACCCTCTTCAAACATATTTTCGGCTGTAAGCCTTCTTAAGACTTTTTAGTTTGACACCTACATGGCAATATTTCATTTATTTGATCAATTTGAGTGAGTTAAAAGTTTCAAATAGGTGGCAACCCTCGTCAAAAATATATCTTTCTTAAACTTCTTTAACTTGATACCCATATTGTAATAATTTATTTATTTTATCAATATAATTGGGTTTAACAATTTTCAAATAGGTGGCGACCCTCAAATTTTTTGCGATATCATTGGCTCTGGTATTATACCGAACAATACAAAAAAAGAGTTATTCAAATCGGTTCAGCCGTTCTCGAGTTTTGACGACCGTGACATACGAACACAACATTTTTATATATGTATATGTATAGATGTATAGATGCATGATACAAAAAACAAGGTAGTTCCATTGCCACTTTTTCGTCGCCATATTAACAACCTGACAATTAAGCAGATTGTGACATTTAGTGCTACCATACCCAATATCTAAAATCCTTCAAATTTTCTTATTATGTTTTAGTCGATTTAAAAATCTTTGTTCTTAAGCATAGTATTTGATTCCTGTTTCACGTGAAAAAGTTAATTGCATATGGGTGTTTCCATCGGAAGGTCCACCACCAAAAAATAAATAAATCTTATATCTAACGTATTTACGTGCCGATTTGTCTGCTTTTTAAAATATATACTGGCTATGTAAGTAAAATCATGTTTGCGTAAAACGGTCTTCCTAGGTAGCACCAAGGTTGAGATATTTCGAAAAACCGTATTTATGGTCCGATTTGGTTCGAATTTGGCGTATGTAGTTGAAACATAATATGGAAATCATACTAAAATAAGTTTCATGAAAATAGCCATCCACAATTCGCTGAGTTTTGCAATTTTGTAAGAAAAGAAAAAATCTACTTCCATTTTTTCTCACGTAACGACACTCTCTTTAAATGCTTATATTTCAGGACCAAGCAGTTCGATTGTTTTAATTTTTCGGTTAAATATAGAGCTAATTATGTGCTATACAATGGCCCAAAAAAGTTAAAGAAAACGAATGGTATTCCTTGATTGTATCACATTGAAACGTACGACTGTCACGTATGCGACGTATGGAAATACCCATATACAATTTCTTTCTGTGAAGTAAGTGTGAAATTCCACAACATTTCCTCATCAAAGTAGTACTCTGTTCAAGCTGTGAAAAAGCTTCCAACATTGCAACATGAAGCTAGCAACACAATTTTCACGACATTTTTAAATACATATGTACATTTTAAATTGTGTGAAAGCTGGCAGTTTATAGAATTCAGTAGCGGCGAAAACAAATGGGGGGTTAAGTGGTTAAACCTTACCCAAGCCTATCGTAAAACTTGCGACGCAATTTCAGCTTATGCCTGTCGGTCTTGGCAAGAATGTAATCCCTCAAGGTTTAGCTTAACATGGTTCTAGGGATACACCCTGTGATCATGTTACTTTCCAGAAGGTGTCGCGCCCGTTTTTCTGTGCATATTTCCTTTGGAAAAATGTGTCATCTCAGTATTCTAGGTAAATGCTTTCAGAGGCTGGCTACGAACTCGTTTTCATATACCCCCATTTTTCATAGGTTTGGGATTGATTTTATTTACCTCTATTCCAAGTTCTACGGTGGCACGCTGTATTTTCCAATAAACCCATATTTTCCATGAGCTTGAGATTGACTTCATATACATATATCCATACCAAGTTCCAGGACTCTGCCACAAATACTTGCAGAGATATGCACTATGAAAAATTCGATTTGTATGGGAGGTTTCACTCCCCCTACACAATCAGTTTGATTGAAAATTTGTTTTTATTATTTATTTTATACTTCACTTCACTTTTGAGTGTGTCAAAATTTCATGTGAAAACAATATGTGTTGCTGGAAAAATTTCACGGCCCATGGGTCCCAAAGTAAATTCCATTTGCTGTTAAATGGACAAAGACAATATGTATTAAATAGCACATAGAAATGTGTAATTTCAGTGGCTGAATTATATCAGAATCACCGTATCCGATATAGAAAACTGCAATGTGAAATAATCAGATGAAATGAGGACACTAAAAAAATTTAAAAAAATGTTCACTAAAATTGTATTAATATTTAAATAATGATTTGAAAAGTTGTTATCTGATTTAATGTAAAATTTAAACGTTTTTAAGATAAGATATTAATTTTTTTTACAGGTAAATATTAATACAACTATTTTATATATAATCCCAAATTTATGATATAAAATCTTCCACACCAAAGAAACCTACAATTGGGTAACGCCGCTTCGAATTTTTCACAATTGAGCAATTGTCAATAATCTGCTTTTTAATCAAAAAGTTGTTTATTGAAACTACTTTCTTTTTTGTATCATGGTATAGATGTATAGATTAGGTGCATTGTTGAGTAAAATCAGAGTATCTGTTGAAAATAAAAATTATTTAGAATTTAAAAAAAATTTTAATTTTTTTGTTTCACCAGGACGAATTAATATTGAAAATGGCCTTTTAAAAATGTATCCTTGAATATCCTTGGAAATTTCCAATATTTATTTTTGAAAAAAATATATGTCAAGGACTAAAATGTATAGTGCAACATCCTCGAATTTCGTCTTTCTAACTTGATTAGTTTTAGATACAAAAAAATTTCACTTCTCTTTATAAGATATTGATATTTAACATACGTAAATGAACGTACTAGAATCTTTACACTGTACAGCACTCCGCTGCTTATTGGACCAAACCAATTTTTTAAAGAGACTGAGTCATAGGTAAAAAAGTAATTTCTCCGTTTTTCGAAGTTAGCCTCCGAAATCGAGATATGGGCCATCGAAGTTCGAAAAAGGATCTTTGGAAAAAAACTATTTTTTATTATTATATGTAAATTGTATTCAACAATTTTTATTGAGCTTGAGGCCGTTTTTAATGAAAAACTTATTGTGGAAAAGCAACATTAAAGGCTACCAGAAAACTTATCGTCGTTTAAAGTGCAAAACCGCGTATCAACAAAATGCAAAACCGCGTATCAGCAAAATGCAAAACCGCGTATGTGAAGTTGTAGAAATTATTTTCTAGGGCATAAAAACACTCATATTTCAAATTGGTTCTCTCTTTTATAAAGCGATCGCATTTCTGGATAGTATATTTCAGGACGAATGTATAAGGATTGACCCAAGAGTTTGTGTGAGCAAATCCAATTTTTGGCAGCCAATGTCAGTTAAGCGGTTTTGCAGAATTACGATACGCGGTTTTGTACTTTAAACGACGTTATCCTTTCTTAAACACAAAAATTTCGTTGTATATACACATAAAAAAAATATAATTAAAAAACATTTTTTCCCTCTATATAAACTCCTGTCCCCTAGATGAAAGGCTGGCTACGCCCTTGTATACAAATCATTTAAAGTATTTAAACCGTAGGTATATCATACGGTCAGTTTGTTTATTTAGAGGGCATACATGGTTCCATAATAATGATTCCAATATCTTTATTTATGTATATTGTAACTATCAATATCTTATTAAGAGAAGTGTAATTTTTTTTATCTAAAACTAATAAAGTTAGAAGGAAGAAATTCGAGATGTTGTAGTTAACATAAAATGGTAGAAGTGATAGCTATTTCGGAAATCACCACATTCCTCATCAGACTTCTTTCAATAGGGTTCGAACCGACGGTCCCACTGACTCAGCCAGTTGCCTACGCACTGTGCTAAGCTCGCCTTGTAAATTATCGTGGCTTTTTTCCCACTTTTTCATTTGCAATATGTAAATAACAACAAAACTAAAAATACAGTCGTAGACCGCCTTTTGCTCTTATTTAAACGGTTTATAACTTTTTTTTTGCAAATTTATATTACAGGTGCTATAAGGGGGCAAAAGTCGGGTCTTCAAAAAATTAAAAACCTTATATTTCAAACAATTTTTAACTGATTGTTAAAAAGTTGGTATCGTTGTAAACGTGATT
>NW_023461729.1:0-4677 GCF_013731165.1 Rhagoletis pomonella
TCACTCAATACAAAATTCCTCCTGAATACTATGTCACCCACTTTAAACGTCTGCGAAGAGCTTCGTAAGTTATACCGCTTTGCTGGGGTTTCAAACGCTTTTTGGATGTTTTCCCCAATAGTTTTGCGAACTAACTGCAATCTATCTGATCTCTCTACCATATTGCTGTCTAGTGAATCTAGCTGACGTAGAAGTTGGTAGTCTTTTGCATGAGTCATCATTTGTTGTCCAAACAGGGCATAATACGGAGAAAATCCAATCGTTTGATGATATGCACCCCTCAGAGCTTCGCTGATTTCGGGTAAATGCCTGTCCCAAACGGTTTGATCTCTTTGCAAATACGATCTGATACCCGCAATTATAGAGCGATTAACACGTTCGCTGGCATTTGCTTGCGGACTGTAAAGGGCGGTATATACATGCTGTATTCCTCTCTGGCTAAGTAACTGATTGAATTGTGTTGACTTGAATTGCTTTCCGTTATCGCTCATAATTATTTCAGGTGTACCGAAAATACTGAACACCTGTTCTTGCAAAAAGTCACAGATAACCGAGGTGTGAAATTTCTTGATTGGTTTCAGCAAAGGAAATTTGGTTATATGATCCAGGACTATTAAAATTCCTATATTTCCGCGCTTAGATCTGGGGTATGGTCCAAGAAGATCAATGTTAAGCTTTTGGAATGGCCTTTGAACTATATATTGCGTTGTCATAGGTGGTCGCAGAATTGTGTTTGCCGCTTTACTTTGTTTGCAAATCTCACACTTCCAAAAGAGATTTTTGCGCAGTCGAACCAAGGTTTTTGCAATACCCCCATGAGATTTATTCGGCGGCGCATGCGCGTTTTCTATCACTTCTGTAGCTAATGATTTAGGTACCCATAGCTTCCAATTATATGCTTCGTTTTCTGGGTTTCCATCCGCCCTTTCAGTGCGTTTGTAGACATGGTCATCCACAATGTGTAAATCAGGCAATCGAGATATATTACTGCGAATATACTCCTTCAGCTTTTCATATTCATCGGATTTGAACTCTGGCCTATCAAGGTCGACCAGGGGTTGAACATAAGACTCGGAAACCTCATTGACTTCTCTGGACACGTCTTCGAAATTTTGTCGAGATAAGCAATCCGGAACAATGTTTTGTGTACCTTTTCTGTGTTCAATAGTGAAACGAAATCGTTGGAGCTTCAAAGACCAGCGGGCTAATCTTCCAGAGAGGTCTGCCTGCCGCATAAGCCATTGCAAGCTTGCGTGATCCGTGATGATTTTAAATTCTTGTCCTTCGATGTAAGCCCTGAACTTCTTTAAACTCAGAATGACAGCTAAGCACTCTAACTCCGTCACACTATAATTAGTTTGTGATTTGTTCAATTTTTGGGAGAAGTACGCTATGGGAGTCTCGATACCTTCATCATTGGCTTGCGCGAGGACTGCCCCAACGCCTAGCTTGCTAGCATCGCATTGTAATATGAACGGTTTCCCATAGTTAGGGTTAGCCAACACAGGGGCAGTACATAGTTTCTCTTTTACCGTATCGAATGCTTTTTGGGCTTCTGAATTCCAGGCGAATGATTTGCGTTTTTTCAGAAGATCGGAAAGAGGCGTAGTTATGGATGCAAAGTTATCGATAAATCGGCGGTACCAGCCGGCCATACCCAAAAATCTGCGCAGTTGCTTAACGGTTGTAGGTGTTGGATAATTAATAACAGACGCAACCTTGTCAGGGTCCGTCCGAAGCGTCCCATTTCCCACAAGGTAACCCAGATATTTAACCTCTTTTATGCAAAAATGGCTTTTTGTCACGTTAATGGTAAGACCAGCCTTCCTAAGTTGTTGAGCCACTTCTAATAACACTGACATGTGAGTATCAAAGTCTGGCGACACGACCAAGAGGTCATCAAGATACACAAAAACTTGATTTTTTGAGTTGAGGTGGTATGACTCGATCCATTAGACGACATAAAGCTTGTGGCGCTTTACAAAGGCCAAATGGCATTACACGGTAACGATATAATGGCCGGTTAGGAACCGTAAAGCATGTGAAATCTCGTGAATTTTCGGCCAATGGTATCTGCCAAAAGGCGCGACGAAGATCGAGAGATGTAATAAATTCGGCTTTTGGTAATCTACTCAGAATGCCCTCTATGTGCGGTAGAGGGTAAGCGTCTTTGATAGTGATACTGTTAACTCTTCTTGAATCTAAACACAGACGGACTTTATCGGTCTTTCGGACTAACACAACTGGACTCGACCACGGGCTGTTTGGGGCCTCTTCAATTACCCCCAAGCGAAGCATCTCGTCTATTTCGGCATGGACAATTTTTTCAATGGCGGGAGAGATAGGGAAATATCGTTGCTTGATCGGACAGGTATTGGGTTCAACCTTTATTTCGTGCTCCATTAATGCGGTTTTGCCTAACCCGTCTTTTTCACAATTGGGAAATCTTGATTTTACAGTTTCCAGATATCTTTATTGATCTGCCGGTAGTGCAATGTTGTTTTCATCTCTCGTATTTTCTTTAAAACAAACATCGATTTGCCTGATCAAATGTGGTGCTATTTGGAACTTACTCCAAAAATCCACACCTAATATTACGTTCTGAGACATGTCTGGTATGACAAAAAAATGAATTTCATGTGTATCTTCTTTGAACTTAACTTCCAGCGTGATCGTACCAAAAACTATTTGCTTTCTACCATCTCCGGTACATCTCCTTAGCTTATGAGTATTGCATACTTCTCTTGCCAGCGAGCTACCTAAGCAGGATACTTGTGCACCGCTGTCAAGAAGTGCCAGATATTCTCGATTTAAAACCGTTATTTGTGCATAGGGTCTCAAATCTACTCCTTTATTCCGTATGCTACCTATAACGTTTGAGATATTTTTACGGTGAACTTTGACATGTCTCCAGAAGGTGTTCATACGAATCGAAGAACGACTAGTCGGGGGTAGTGAACAGTCGTCTTCGTCAAATATCTTGGTTCTTGCTTGATTATATCTCTGCAAGCGAATTCCATAAGGGACAATGTCTGTTAATTTCTTTTGGGCAAAATCTGGTGCATTGGGGCGTATACTTAAGTGCTTTTACTTCATTGTACTTGGGTCTTGGCGAGGAGTCACTTTCGACACCTCGCTCATCTTCAAGTTTCCCCGATTACATGATACACATTTTGGTTTGTAAATGCCTGCGGCCCCGCATCCGGTGCAAAATATAGTCCTTTCCTCTAAGCAATCGAAATAGCGGTGGCCTTCTTTCTTACAATTCCAGCATAGAATTTTTGCACTCTTTCCTCGCTGTCCTAACGCATCTACGACTGGATCGTCTAATTTGATGTCCTCCTCACAATTAATCTCGTTAACCTGACGACGCGGAATTTGTTGTTGCATACTATTGATTTCATTCAATAGTCGTTCGCCTTTTAAGCATAGCCTTCGAAGTTCTGCCAGTGAATTTATTGAAACATACAAAAGTTGCTGGCGAATGCGCGGACGCAAATTTCTTTGCAAGATTTCTACCAATTCAATTTCTGATAGTGGAGAACCTAAACCCTCAGCTAATTTTAAAATCGCGTTACGGAATTCATCAAAGGTTTCGGTAGGTCCTTGTTTTCGGGACCGAATAGTTTCTTTTATTTCGCTGTCAGATTTGTGTTCAGCAAAATGGGTGCGTAACGATTGGCAAAGCGATGGCCATGTAACTCGATCGACCGTTCGACGATACCGCCAGTACCAGTCTTTGGCTTCATTTGTAAACATGCTTTGTATATTTTCGCATAACACGTTGAAATTTCCATTTAAGGTGTCTACAACTTGTGACCCTATGCGATATATAAAACTTTCTACTGACAAACGTGTGGTTCCGTCGAATTTAATATCCCAGCTGGCAACGAGCTGGGCAACTTTACTATTTCGGAAGCTAGCTGATCCGTCGCTAAGTCTTAATTGGTCAAGTTGTCGATTGAAACTATTCAGATTTTCAAAATAGGGCATTTCTTGGGGTAGTACAGGCGTGGAAACGTGGTGGTTCTGTGGTGAGGGGTTCCTATTTTGCAACCCATTAGCCCTTGGCGTTGGCACATCGTTAAGGTTGCCTCTACCTAATAAATTAGTTAAAGCCCCTTCAATTTTCCGTTCAATCAACTGTCCTACTCGCGCTTCAATCTCCTGTACAATATTCGTTTGCCGGGCGGACACGATCGCGTCAACCAGAGTGCGCATGCGTGAGTCGTTGGTCAATGAATCTGATTGTTTATTAATACGGTTTCCAGCAACAGTGGAAAACCCGACTGCGCCCTCCTCCTGTAATGGGTTTGGTTGCGGCGGGTCTATATTTACTAAATTATTGATAGTCGCCGAGTCCTTTTGCATAGCTGCACGGGCTCTAGTGAGGGCACCCGTTGCGAGAAAGTCACGACTACTGCACACTGTTCGACATTGAGGGCAATACGGTTCTCGCTTCAGCCAGGAAGTTAAACATAATCGATGAAATTTATGAGAACAAACAGTTGTAAGCAGGTCCTCGTTATCCCTAAAGGTTTTTCGGCAAATCATACACGTTTGCCCCTGACCAGGTATATTCTCAGCACTGTTTCTTACAGACATGGCTGTAATATACATTTAATCCCCCTTTTTTTTTTTTGGTTAACAATGGTATTAGAACCCCTTTATCTGATC
>NW_023461729.1:4777-23600 GCF_013731165.1 Rhagoletis pomonella
AGTACAAAGCGGACCAATAAATGCAATACCGATCAGTTTCATACGACAGCGTTAAGCAAGAAGCTGAATAACAACCCTTTAATGCAGAGTCTGTCATATATGAAACGCTTTTTAACCCTTTCAAGGCAGAGGCAAAATGGTTCTCAATATGTTTTCAACGTACAATTTATTTATTTTTATTTTTTATTTATTTTTATTTTAATTATTTTTATTTTTTCATTTATTTATTTATTAATTTTTTTTTATTATTATTTTACTATGGAAAAATTTTCTACGATTAATATTTACGTCAACATGAGAAAAAGTACGTTCAAAAGCATATTGAGAACCTCTTTCCTCTACCTTGAAAGGGTTATAAAGCGTTTCATATATGACAGGCTCTGCATTAAAGGGTTAAATGCTGCACTTTCGTAAAGATATCGACCAGTATAACCATTTTTGTTATATACATTTTTTTTGTGAAAGCTGATAGTTTACGAGTTATTAGAGTTTAAAGGTAGCTTTTCTTTTTCCGATCTGGCCACTCGGGTAGAGCATCCAATGCCCCAAAAATCGAGTCTTAAGATAAAATAAGGAGAAATCTTTCAGAAATAGCGCTAATGGTGTATTCAATATAGCGTTTTCTAGTGGAATGGGAGCCAAAATCCAAAATTTCAAAAAAAAGTGACATTTTGAACGGTATTTTGAGGGTTAAGTTATTGTTGTTGTAACTTCTCTATAGTTTTCCTATATTATATGATCATTTATTTTCACGATAAAAAAATTGTCATTCCATTATCTCTTTTCTAAGCGAAGATCTACGATTTAAAAAAAAAAACTCGTGTTTTGCCTATAGTGCGGCGTTAATTTACCACAGAGAGCGGACTTTCTTATTTATCAATTACTAAAATTTCTTGCTTGGTATGGTATGCAGAAAATCCCATTCGCCCTTTTTAGTCATAAAATCCCGAAAAAAGGCCGAAATTCCGTAAACTGGCAACACTGGTTTAAAGTCTAAGAGGAGTGGCAAATACATAAACTGAGATACAAATTTTATCGAATAATCGCGAATAACGAGTTTGCGGGTCTAATGAAATTAAAAAATTAAATTTAAGTAAACATCGTTTTACTTTAACATGAAATACTCAGTCCTTGATTACGCAAATCCCAAAAATGTATATTCATGAAAAAGAACATACCTAAAAAAATAAGACCAAAATGGTATTTTAGCAATTGTTGCATAAATCACAACACCGACAAATTAAACATTGAGATTCAGTTTCAAATATACAAATTTACATATTATTGCGCTTGGTAATTTTCCAAATCAAACCCCGTCTCGCAATACACTTTGATTTAAATTTTGAAGTTGTTGTTGTTTGGTCTTAATCAGGCATTTCTGAAAACATTTTTGACGTTGTTTCGAAATGTGGTGACATAAAATAATTTAATTAATATTTTCTAGGATATGGGAATAATAATACACTATGCGCCGCTACTATTCTCAGATTACGGGCCATTGCCCTTGCGGCTCTCGTTTCTCTTGACAAATTTCTTATAGCTTTAGGCATTTTTAAAGACTTCGCACTATTCTGTTATTTTAAAGATTTTTTTTTTTGTATTTATTAACGAAATTCCACTATGTATAAGCCAAAAAACTCATGGTACTACAGGGTTGCAGGCAGTGTTGCCGCAAATCTTTTTAGTGGTAGCCAAATTCCTTAAAAAAAGGGCTAAAAAGAGTTTAGCTCTTACAGTCGATGTGGCTTAAAATGGTAGCTAAAATTTTTTACTTACATATACATATATAAGTATACACGCAAACATTTTCAATAAGTAATGGTATAGAAAAACAACGAACTCTGGAAAAAGCTAATATTTTATCCAGCCAAAAACCTTTTTGTATAACGTCTACTCGCAAACGTCAAGCTGTGAAGTTCTACTTATATTGTGCTCTGATTTGTCTTTGTATTTTGCAAAGTTTATTGTGCTAATTTTGAGTAAAAGTTGCTATAAAAAGTGCCTACGAGCATCTTAGTGTGATAATAATCGAAGCTAAGTGAAAGTTTTGTGATTTTTGTGGTTTATATTAAATTTAATTAAATTTCACTAGCATACATCTAATCTTGCCGAGTCATTTGTTGTTATCATTGTTGTTGTAATTCCTTTGTAGTTAACTGAGATCGTTTTTATTTTTGCACATTTCTTTTTGCTCTTTTTGTTTACTTCTTTTAGTATTTCTTGTCACAGCTGTTTGCGTTGCGTTTATTAAGTGTCACAATACAGTGATACCAAACTGTTCGCTACATATATTTTAAGCTAAATACATCAGCTCCTAAATTGTTGTGTGTGTTGTGTTAAACTTATTTTGCTTGTCTTTTTATTAACATAAGTGTTACTAAATCTTTCAATATGAAGTGTGATCTTGATAACTGCCAAATTAAAAGCGAATCTGAACGCTACTTATCGTGCTGGCTCTGTGATGGTATTTGCCATCTAAAATGTGCTGGTTTGACAGGAAGAATTCTGGACGCTATTAATGATGGCAAAGGTCTTCGCTGGTCTTGCTTAAAGTGCAGATCAACCGAAGTTGATCTCTTTAAGTTGTTTAGGCAAACCGGAAATGGGTTTTCTGAGGTAGGGAGAGAGTGGTCGGTACTGACCGAAAAATTTAAACATTATGAAAATGTATTTAAATCTTTTAAATGCTTAGATACCTTACAATCTATGAAGGATATTCGTGTGTCAAAACGTAAGCGTCTTCATAGTCCGCCTAACGAAAGGACCGTTCCACGTCAGAACAATCTTCCGAATGACTTAATTAATCTTTCTTCTCCATGTCCACAGACAACGGAGTTATCTTCCTCAAAAGAACATATATCAAAGTCTGCTTCTAATAATAATGACCCTGCAGTATATTCCCCTTCCTCCGTTGAGTTGTGGCACCGCCATCTAATCTTCCAACGCTTACTCTAACCTCAATTAGTAACTCAGTTACTCAACCCCGTCCGCCGGTAATCGAGTCTAATACTAGGAGACTGGTTGTGGTTCCCCCAAAGAAGTCTATATTTGTATCTAGATTTTCGAGGGATACTTCCCAGGACGATATAAAGTTTTACATCTCGTCCAAAGTTAAAACTGTCAGAAAATTTAATTTTAAATATGAAAGAAATATTTCTTCATTTAAAATAGACGTAAATTTTGACATGCTGCTTAGTAGTTCTTTTTGGCACTCCGGAGCTTTCGTTCGTGAATTTGAGTATAGGCCCAACAAAAATAATAATTTAGCAAATATTCCCCGTCAGAATACAGAATCAAAAAACTGATTACTAAATCTGCTTTAAGTATTTATTATCAAAACGTAAGAGGCATAAATACTAAATTAACGAATTTGAATAACTCAGTGAGAGGGGAGACCAGTATGTTTGCATGTATGTATATAAAAAAAATATTTATTGGACCAAAAAGTAGTGGGTAGGCACTGTGGCCAATGGTAATCAACTATTACCACCTCCGCATGGTTGTAAGCCATGCAGAGTCCGCAGAATGCTCCGGAAGCAGTGTCCGGAGGATGCATCCGACTAGGCAGAGCATACTTTGAACTGCCATCAAATTATAACTTAAGAAAGTTTTATTACATGGCAGTTGAGAAGTGCATGTACATAAATTTCATTAATTTAATGAAGGAAATTTTTGCACATGCAGCAGTACATAGCATGCATTTAGGCGCCTGGTGTTAGCAGTCGCGTCTAAACATACCGGCCCCCCTAGACGATTTGGTCGTCTAGTAGATGTAAAATAAGCCGCAAACATCCGGCTCGAAGGACCATGAATAACTCAGTGAGAGGGGAGACCAGTATGTTTGCAAGTATGTATATAAAAAAAATATTCATTGGACCAAAAAGTAGTGGGTAGGCACTGTGGCCAATGGTAATCAACTATTACCACCTCCGCATGGTTGTAAGCCATGCAGAGTCCGCAGAATGCTCCGGAAGCAGTGTCCGGAGGATGCATCCGACTAGGCAGAGCATACTTTGAACTGCCATCAAATTATAACTTAAGAAAGTTTTATTACATGGCAGTTGAGAAGTGCATGTACATAAATTTCATTAATTTAATGAAGGAAATTTTTGAACATGCAGCAGTACATAGCATGCATTTAGGCGCCTGGTGTTAGCAGTCGCGTCTAAACAGAATTTATATCTTAATGGCCTTGAATGCAATTATAATATAATTTCTTTGACTGAAACTTGGCTCAAACCTCACACTTTTAATTCAGAGATTCTTTCAAATAATTATCATATCTACAGAAAAGACCGGGAGGACAGAGTCGGCGGTGGCGTACTCTTTGCCGTAGACTCCTCAATACCATCTGAAGAAGTTAGTCTTCCACACATTGAATCTGCAGAATTCAAATGCATTCGTGTTCAGGTTGGAATGGGGTTTACTTACTTAGCTCTATGCTATATTCCTCCCCGATCTGACTTATCAGTGTATTCACAACATGTATCTTTACTGAAATCAATTAATTCAATGATTAAACCCTCTGATTCATTGATTGTGTTGGGTGACTTGAATTTACCAAATGTATCATGGAACATCATTGACAATGATATTGTACCTTTCTCGTCTAGCGCGTGCAACAACGTATTTTTAGAGGAGATGGCTGAACTCTGCCTGAATCAAGTTAATGTACTTCGCAATAAGTTTGGCAAAGTATTAGATCTTGTTTATGTTGATGATGCATCTAAGTCGGCTGTAAATAAATGTGACCCACTAGTTTTGCCCGAAGATGTCTACCACCCTGCTATTGAGATATCTTACGAAATTATAAACGATGGTCAAAATTGCGATGTCCAAACATACCAACCAAATATTCGCTTTGATTTTTCGAAAGCCAACTTTAAAAAACTGAATAAAGAATTGTCTAAATTGTCGTGGCCTATATACAAAGAAAAAGTTGAGCAAAGCATTGCACATTTTAATTTTACTGTACATAGATTATTTGAAAAGTATGTGCCTAAACGCATGTGTGTTCCTGAAGAACAAACACAGTTATGGTTCACTAAAGAACTGAGAAACTTGAAAAACAGAAAGTCACGTTATTTTAGATTACACAAAAAAACCGGCTTACACTCATACTATGTAAAATACTCACTTTTGCGTCACAAGTTCTTTGAATTAAACAAAAAGTGTTATAAAGATTACTTGTGTAAAATCAAACGACGTATAATATATAACCCCAAATCATTTTATGATTTCGTAAACTCCAAGCGAAATGTACGTGGGTTTCCTTCCGCCATGAAGTATCAAAATACCGTCTCTTGTGATAATCAAACAATTTCTAACATGTTCGCTCAGTTTTTTAAATTCAATTATTCCACTAACTCCCAAGCATACTTTGACTATCCTTTTAAACTAAGTCCAATTAACTCAATACATAACCCTATAATGTTTACCTGAAGTCCTTAAAGCAGTCTTTTAGTTATGGTCCTGGCCAGATCCCCACTTGTTTTCTTAGAAATTGTGCTGATTATCTCTATGAGCCGTTAACAGCCTTATTTAATTTGTCTCTTAAAGAGGGCGTTTTTCCAACTGTATGGAAGGAATCGTTCATAACCCCCTTACATAAAAGCGGTAGCAGGTCTTCAGTGGAGAACTACCTGGGCATAGCTAAGCTTTCTGCAATTCCTAAATTATTTGAAGCAATTATAACAAATCGGATGACGCATTCTATCACTTCAAGCATTTCATACAGTCAACATGGATTTTGCAAGGGCAAATCAACTTCTACAAATTTACTTGAATTAACATCCTATATCTCAAAAGCATTTAGTGAGAGCAAAACTGTTGATGTTATATATACTGATTTCAGTAAAGCATTTGACAAAGTGTGCCACTCGTTGCTCATCTATAAACTTGATCTTCTTGGTCTTCCACCTAATTTTCTACGTTGGATCTCTTCATACCTCTATGATAGATCACAAAGGGTATTGTTTAAAAATACTATCTCTGACGTCATTGATGTTACTTCAGGAGTCCCTCAGGGTAGCCACCTAGGCCCGATTCTGTTCTTGCTTTTTATAAACGATATTTCTACAGATATAAAATTCTCCAAAATTTTAATGTATGCAGATGATGTAAAACTTTATAAATCGTACGTTTCAATTAAAGAAAGGTCTTTGCTACAATCAGACTTAAACAGCATGGCTTACTGGTGTAAAGTAAATCTTATGCCTCAAAATCTTAAGAAATGTAAAGTAATGTGCTTCTCGCGAAGAGCTGTTCTGCCAGTTTTTATATAATAGGTAACCATAACCTGGAACAGGTATATAATTTTGTGGACCTTGGTATCACAATGGATCCTAAGCTTAATTTTAATCTTCACATTAATGTGACAGTCAACAAGGCTAAAGGTGTACTTGCATTTGTGAAACGATGGTCGAAAGAATTTAGTGACCCTTATATCACTAAAACCCTGTTTACAACATTAGTTAGGCCGATTCTGTAATACGGCTCGGTTGTTTGGAATCCAAGGTATCAAATTTACTCAGACAAGATAGAATCAATTCAAGAACAATTCCTACTTTTTGCTTTAAGAAATTTCCGATGGGATTCTCAATACAGTCTTCCACCTTATACGAGTCGTTTAAAACTTATTAACCTTCCTACACTTGCCAGTCGCAGGGAAATGCTTGGTATAATTTTTATGGTTAAATTACTGACAGGCTCAATTTCAAGTCCGTCTCTTCTGGCTGATGTAAGCTTTAATGTTCCCTCACGCGTATCAAGACACTTTTGTCCCATATTTCTGAAAGCTTGTAAAACCAATTTCGAATTGCACGACCCACTCCGTTGCTTATGCCAGGATTTTAACTATCATTCCAGCACGTTTGATATATCAGATCCGCTTTTCAGCATTAAGAAAGCGATACACTCCTCTCTCAATAAGTGAATTATTGACATAAATACATAAAATCAGCTGATGAATTAAGTTCTGTAGCTGAACAGTTTTAGATCTCGACACTTAACAAACTCCAGCCTATCGTGACTCGGCACTAAAATTTAAAATATTGGTTCCGTACGTCATGCGGACTGCGCCCCTCGTGCGGATGGGCGGGAATGGAGGGTAAAAACCGTTGGGATTATTATTATTATTAAAAGGGGAAATATACAACACCAGCTTGCTGGCTCCATCAAGTGATTGTACCATCAGGCTCGAAGCATATAACTTACCAGCATGCTGGTACAATATTTCTTTCTTTACATATGAGGTCCGGGAAAGATCGATCTTGCACAAACATGGCTTTGACTCATATAGTGCAAGAAATTGCGCCAAAATACTTTTTACTTAGCAAATTTAGCTAATTTCACCACTCACGCCACCAGCATGCTGGTACAATCATAAAATTTTCAAATAGTTTTTGAAGTCGCACCAGCAGCTGGTACAGTCACACCACAAGAATATACACGGTCAATCGACTTGATGGGCCATTTAACAATTTAAGCATATTAAGGGCCGTAAACTTATCTATTTTAAACTATAGTTAAATCGTTAATAGATAAGTAAACAGCCCTAACACTTTTACAGTATGTATGTATAAAAACGTAAGGCAGATACAATACATATATGTATATACATATATCAGCCTTTCTTAGTTTAAAAATTCATCTCTTACTTAAATGAAAAAAAAATGAGATCAAATTAAGCATATACAACTTTTTCATGCCATACAATTTTTTCTAGCCACAAAAGGACTAAAACGGCAACACTGGTTGCAGCTCTCGATGGTAAACATGGCTATACGAACAAGATATGTGGTAAATTGTAGTCCAAGCCTACTTGACTATTTTATTGTTTCCGACTTGACCAGTGTTTTAAAATTTGACCAAATTACGTTTATATCTGACCATGATCTAATTTTTGTCGCTTGGATATTAACGTTGAGCGAAGTTGCGACGATCAGACATTTTCATATAGGGACTTCCGGAACACAGTATATACAGTAATAAACCTTTTTGAGTACTCCTCGGGGGTAAAATCTGATCAGCGTTGATAATGAGAAATAGCATGCATTTTGTTCATTAAGAGTTGTATACAAAATTACTGTGGTATGAAAGGAAGCAACAACCGTACTATGGCATAAGTCATGACTTTGTAATAATAACCGAAATTAATTAGTAAAAACATTGCAAATTATTGTCTATTATTATAGATACTAGTACAGATTATCATAGTTCAGTGCATAACTTGTTATATTACACCGTACCAATGAACATAGATATCAAGAAGGGACAACTCGTTTTGATTGTAGCAAAAGTGAGTAACAGGGGCGTGCCTTCTCTTTTGCTCTAGTAAGTTTTTTAATTGGTTGAAAAGAGAAGGCACGCCCCTGTTACTCACTTTCGCTACAATTATAACGAGTTTTAATTTTAAACTTACATTTAAGAAAGTCATTCAGTGCTATAATTACGATTTGAGCTCTCCAGTTTATAAAACACAAGCGTTAATTATGTACTTAACTATTGACATTATTCTTCATTAAGCATGAATATCAGCATATATTAAAGATGAATATTATATTTAACCTACATTTTGTTCAAAATAACACATAATTATGTGTATTTTATCCTCGAAAAGAACATTTCTAAACATGAGCCGAAATTCCCCACAGTAAGTGTTGCCGTGCGCGCAAAACGAAAACGTTGCACACAACCCAAAGGTACTCCTCGGGGACCAAATGGTGTAAAACTGCGAAAAGGTTTATTACTGTATGTACTGTGTTCCGGAATATTAATTTAGATGCACTTTTCTCGGACCTTGGCAGATTAGAATGGGATGAATGCTTGTCAATCAGTTGACGCTAAAAGTAACGTCCTTGTTAGTACTCTTAGAAGTGCTTTTGACAAACATGTGCCTGTTCGTACTGTCCCTGTTAGATGTTCGTCTTGCTCGTGGTATTATTTATTTATTTATTTACTAAATGAGGAACAACAATACAATTGTTATTGTACAGAAAAGAGAGCACTGGCTGCCAGGGCCTACGGCTCGCTGGTATGAAACATAGTATTATGCAAATAATAAACTTTTAGATATAGAAGTATAAGAAACTACTAACAGGTCTATTCTGCGCTGGTAATAAAAAGTTTGTAACCGGTAAATAAAGTTCCTGTCAATTTTTAAACCCTTTTCACATTCTGTGTACTCTTGTAACCGGTAAATTTTGTTACCATCTCATAAGCTGGTAACAAATTATTGCCCCGTAAAATATGCAATGCCAGGATTTTCACAATTCTTCATAGCTGAATTGCTGAATATTTTAACTGCATTACCAACGTACCTAGAATCGCGATGACAAGAACTGGTAACATTTTTTGGTAATACAATTTTCCGGTTACAAAATCTTCGGTAACGTGCAGAATAGACCTGTAAATTGGAGTTAGTGTGATTGGTAACAATACATAACTTAGTTCTAAAAATTTATAACTAAATTACTTTTCGAAGACCCGTTAGAGTTAGGTATGTAGCTATTTTCTCAATGTTTTCGGGCGAAGTGGCTTTTAAAAAATCAATGGGGTTGCCGAAGTTGAATATGTTGCTCAGCGTTGCCAGGTTGCCGTTTTTAACGTCATTTGGACGTTTTTTGTATCCTGTTGACGTTCGGACGTTTTTTGTGTAAAAAATGACGTTTTTAACTTCCCAGTAATTTTTCTCTGTTACTAAATCTTGTAAGTAGAACTAATTTTGAATTATTTTCCTAACAAATCTTTACAAGCATTTCTTCGCAGCACTTTTCTACAACAGATATTTATTCTTTGGACAGAGATGACTTAACTATGATGCAAACCAAGCGTACGCGCATTTTTTGGATTCTTGGACTAAGGATCCCGCGTTCAAAGGCTGGTTTTGTAAACACTTGAGGTTATGAGGCTTATTGCAATGTTTGCGATTGCACATTAAAAGCCAAATAAGGAAGAGCTGATCCAAATGCTACAAGAAAAAGAATTATTAAAAATCAACGCGATTCTTTAGCCTAATTCCTAAAAATCTTAATAAAAAGGTGAAAATCTACCTGAAATTTTGCAGATTTTTTATAATTTTTGCACAAAGTTTGAAATGTGGATTTATATTTTGTTTGTTATATAAAAATCTAGGCTTTTATGGAAAAAATAATAAACATTAAATAAACAAAAACAGCCACAATCGATCAAAATGTTTATGACTTAATCAGCTGATCACAAGTGTATGTATAAAATGATTTTTATATAACGATCTCAAAGCAGTTTACAATGAATTTTAAATGTGCTCTGTCGAAATGATATTTTAATATACCTTACGTAAATACTTATGTACCTTTGTATACAATAAAAGTTTAATAAGAGCAATTCCCTGTGCATACATTTGAAAAAGACGTTTTTGGGTAGAAAATTACGTTTTTTTCAGACCAAAAGGGACGTTCTTTCATGCCGAAGGCCTGGCAACACTGATGTTGCTTCTGATGGAGGAAAACTGAGGACATTCGCTCAGTATATGCGTGATGGAAAGAGTTGCCGCAGGACAATATTGACAGGATGGGGGACTGGTACCAGATAGCCTATATGAATGTGTGGCTATGCTGTGCCCTAAGCGTAGTCGAACGAAGGCTTTAACATCGCTGCATCGGCATGATGATGGGTACATTGGTATGTTTCTCTGACTATTAATTTGCGTATAGTGGTGTTGGACAGTTTTCCAATCAGTCACTTGCTTTATGCGCTGTTGTGAAGAAATTAAGTTATGCAGGTCTCTCTTGACAAGAAATTGAAAAGTGACTAAAGGCTCTTTTCCGGCCAACTTGGCGCGCTGGTCCGCTAGTTCATCTCCTGTTATACCTTTGTGACCTGGTACCCACATTATTTTTATTGTGTTATGGTTATCAATTAATTTATTGCGGACACAAGATATGATGTGGCTTTTGCTGTTAATGTTCAGCAACGATGATATGGTTGACATGCTGTCAGGGCAAACTATGGTTTTCGACGAGGAGCTAAGTGCGTGATCTACTGCTTTCAATATCGCAACGGCTTCAGCTGTGTAGACTGACAAAAATTGGGGTAAGTGCCCAGCTGCAATGGTTTCACCACTAGGTGCTATACCGCGAATGATGTGTAGTCTTCTGATTTGGATTCGTCTGTGAAAATAAGATTCCATTCTGTACGAAACGATGCTAAGTATTCACGGAATATTTGTTGATAAAAACTAGAGCTGGTGCTTTCCTTCGGATATCTTCCGAGTTCTAGAATGAAGGATGACTGTTGTAAAAACCACGGTGGGTGTTTATCGGGCTGTCTGAGGGTCGGGCCAGTGATTCCTAGTTCTTTATCATATTCAACGCAAGTCGCGATTACAGATTTCCGTCGTAGCGGACGTTTTAGGTTAATTGTATCAATCACCGTTTCATGGAGTAGAGCTGGGACACTATCGATAGTGAGTTATAGTAAAATTTAATAGGCTATAAAACTGCTTACACAAAATTTTTATAGAAATTCGAATTAAAAAGCTTGAATTCATAAATATTGTGTAGTTTTTCATGTTTTGTACAATTTAAAAAAAAATTGCTAGACACTAAATAAACAAAAAATAGTGAAAAATGCTGAAAAATGTAGTGGTGCTATTAATTTGAGCAGTGTTATATTCGTTCTCTTATAATATGGTAAAATGTTAATAATTTCCCTTGTCCGGATTTTGATATGCGTCTCCGTATTTGATCTCAGGTGAACTTATATAAGAATGAGTTGTCAATTTAAACGAATATATTTTATTTTGTTTGGTTTGTAGGGCATCCTGAAATTGTGCATACGAAATAATGCATATGAAAAAAACCAAAATAATGCATACGAAAAAAACCGAAATAATGCATATATGCACAGTTTCGGCTGAAAACCGAAATAATGCATATGACAAAAACCCTAAATAATGCATATATGCACAGCTTCGATTGAAAACCGCAATACTGCATATTAGAAAAGCCGAAATTATGCATATGCACTCTTTCGTTTGAAAACCGAAATAACGCATATGACAAAAACGAAGTAATGCATACATGCACAGTTTCGGTTGAAAACCGAAATAATGCATATGGAAAAAACCGAAATAAAGCATACATGCACAGTTCGGTTGAAACTGAAATAATGTCTAAATGCACAGTTTCCATATGCGCAATTTCGGTGCCCCGTTTTGTAGTATTATAAATGTATTTTTATAGCCAATTTCACTTCTTTGCACTTCAAAAGGGACAAACACAATCCGAATTTATTTTGCCGAATAAAAAGTAAATTCAGATTTTGCCTGACGCTTTCAAGGGGATGCAAGGGTATGTATGTATGTATATAAGTTATATAATTCAGGCGCATAAATTTATACGTTTATTTTATTGTTATAACAAGTTCTTTTTAATGCACTCAAATTTAAAAAAATGTATATAATCTCTTTACTTTACAAACTAATTTATAAATTTTATACAGTTATTAATTATTTAATTTCAAGCAATTGAGATTTTTAATTCAGTACCTTTCACGACGATAGTACTATCGATACTATCGATGTTTTCAACTATCGTATCGAAAACTATCGAGTGGCGGTACTATCGATAGTATCCCAGCTCTATCATGGAGTATCCTATTATTAGAAAGGAACAACTTTGATATCAGGTCCTTGGTGTTAAGCTCGATTCTCTCCTCAATGGTAGGTAATCCAGCTTCCGCGAGTATAAATTTTGTTGAAGATTTAGGAAAAGCCCTAATGCTACGACAAACAGCGGTGTGATAGGGAGCGAAGAGGAGTTTTAAATGACACTTAGCACAATTGCCATATACCGGCAGACCATAATCTATCTTCGACAATATAAACGATTTCGTTACGTTAACTAAAGTTGAGATGCTAATAAGACAATTTTTTGAGCTTAAGTATTTTATAACATTTAGTCTGGCAGCCAGTTCTTCTGTCTAACATACAAACAGTGTTCTTTAAAAGTGAATCTTCTATCAAAGATAATACCCAAAAACTTAAGACTATTAGTATTTGCAATATTTACATTATCGTAGCTCATATTTATGCTTCCACATTTGTGTTTACGGCAAATATGAAGCATTTTGCATTTCATTACATTTATGTTAGCGCCAGAGCATTTAGACCAGTTCGAAATGTCACAGAGTAGATCGTGGAAGTCTTTTTTAACAACGTTTAAATCGTTTACTTTAGTAAAGAGGAGAACGTCATCAGCGTAACAAATATGGGAAACGTTTTTGTATTTGGCGATTATATCGCTTATTTAGTTAAATGCTATAACAAACAAAATTACTGACAGCGGGGAGCCCTGTGGTATACCGTTGTACAAAGCATATGTGTCAGAAAAGGCCGAATTTACCTTAGTTTTAAATTTGCGATTTAACAAAAAGCTTTTACAAAGTTATATATCTTGCCACCTATATCCCATTTTTCAATTTGACGTAGGACCACGTATACACCAACACGGTCAAAGGCTTTTTCAAAGTCTAGGCTTAAAGTTGAAACGTGGCTTCTGTTTGAGAGTGCGATAGAAATATATAGAAAGGAGCAAAGCGTCCATGGTACCTTGTCCTTGTTTAAATGCGACTTGTTGAGAATTTATTAGATTATGGTTTACGGCGTACCAAGAGATACGTTTAGAAACAATTTTCTCAAGCAGTTTTCCTAGGCAACAAAGTAGAGAAATTGGTCTGTACCCTAATACTTCCGGTGAAGTGCTATTCGATTTTGGTATAGGAAGGACAATAGCATTTTTCCAAATTTGTGGGTATATACCCTTCATCAGCATGTTATTTTATAACCTTATTATTCTGAGTTTTAAGCTAATGGGCAGTTGTTGAATCATGGGATATGAGATTCTGTCCGCACGCGGGGTTTTACCTGACATAGTCGAAAGGGCTGATTCAAACTCAATTAGATCGATTTCGTTTTCAAAAACAGCTGCTGTATGGGCAACGGCGTTGTAAGCCTTCTTTAAATATTCTTTTTTAGTTGAAACAAAAGATGAGTGAAAATTAGACCAAATCAAGGAAAAATGATCAGCTATGTCTTTTGAGTTGAGTATAGGACCATTTGGACCGTTCACTAGGGGTATAGTTGTTTGTTTATAAGAGCCTGAAATCATTTTAATGTCAGCCCAGACTTTTTTGTACTTGTTTTGTGGTTGATTTTCTCGGAAAATGTATTTAGACATTCCCTTTTAGCTTGTTTAGATTTCTTCCTAAAAATAGCATTGGCCTTTTTGTACCCAACTAGGTTATCGTTTGACCTATTTCTTTTAAATTCCGCCCAGAGAAGTTGTTTTTCATTTCTTAGTTTGGAGAGCTCATTGTTCCAGTAAGGTACAAAATTTGTATACGTTTTTCTGGACGTTTGAGGAATAGAGTGATGAGCTGCGCTACGAATAATTTTTGTGATTAATGATGCCTCTTGGTTAATGTTATTGGAGATATCTAATACATTGGATAGTTTCAGTTTCAGTTTATTAATCATTTTGCTTATATCTACATAAATTTCAAATATAATCACAATATTGCAAAGCATGTATATTAGGGCGGGTCGATTTAAAAATCGCTCATTGCTCTGTGAAAATCGTATTCTAGGGATCAAAATAAGAAACTTTGCCGAAGGAACCATACCTCTAAAACGAATTCTGATGTCCCCCAATTTGGGTCGAACTTTTGGGTAGGGTCAAATTTTGAAAAATCCCACTTTGACCCATTTAGAGTGCTCCAATCGAGTCCAAATGTATGACCGACCCCCACTAACTTTGGACGGCCGATCCACCCATGCCAGTGGCCCACCCCCTGGAACTCCCCTGGGGGGTTCCCCATACAATCATTTCAAAAAATCACCATTTTTGGCCTTTACATGAAAAAATCAGCTAAATGGCTATGTTTTTTCTTTATTTTTATTTATTTATTTATAATAATATTTATTATTTATTTATAATATCTATTTTTTCTCTTAAGAAATTTATTTAGTCAGAACATATGTAAATGAAAAAATTAATTTAAGTGAGTTATAGAAAATAAACTAAAAAAAATTATTGTTTGAAGGCTTTTTTACTTTCAAGTCTGGGCAATTTCGCACGGCTCTCTAATGTCGTCGCCATAACAGCCTCTACATTTTCCGGTATAACCCGTTTGGAAACGCTAGCTAGCAATTGAACATGTCGTTCCGTTCCTTGTATGTGTGATGGAATTTTTGGATCATTAAACGGTGGATCATCTTGATTTAAATATTCTTTCAATGTATCGTACGGAATGCTTCGCGTGAATGGTAGTTCAAATACGATATTTATATCATTCAAATTGATCATTTCCGTATAACTTGTGCAATTAAAGTTTATATCTGGTTTTTTATAAACTCTAAGTTCCATTGGCTCGTCAACATCGGTTCGATAGCGTAGAATTTTCTTGATGGCACAGTCGCGCTTTTCTTTGCTATCATCAAAAAACATTGATAACAAGATATTTTCCGAATACGCATAATATGAATTATCTTGAATTACTTGATTGACAATTTTGCGTAAACGAGGTTCTAGAAATCGTGACCAACCAATGAACTTGAAAAATAATGCACTGCCGTACACGACAGAGCTGTAATACTTGATTCTGAAGTACATTGGCACATAACATTTAATTATAAATTCTACCAGAATTCTTAAATTTGCATCTGGATTTTCCGTTGTCACATATAATCGCAATAATCTAGCGGCCTTGGTGAGCCACCGAGAATGTACAATTTTCCCTGGTTTGATGTTAGCCAGATCCACCGGAACCCCGCCGCTAGAAATTGCATGGGCCATGTCGTATAAGTACTTCGAATCGGTGGAAAATTCAATTTTTTCTGGAGCAGGGGGCATATTTTCCAACTCAATTTTCTGGAAGCCGTCCACCACCTGAAAATATATAATAATAAAATAATTAAAAATGGTTGAAAATTATAATAAATGAGTGATAGCAATAACTTACCGGAAGAGTTTCACAAGTTTCGATTTGACGGCTCAGTTTTCCGGTTGCCGATCTTGGTCCAGTGCTTGCAGTTGATTTATCCAAAGGTTCAAACAAATGCCGAAACGGAAGTTCGTTGAAGTGTAGAAGGCAAACGAACCAATGCAATGGTCTTTTTAACAGCAATTCGAATCGTCGTATAATTCCACCGTGTGGGCCAGTGTTTGTTGGCTCACCGTCAGTGTATATTCCAATTAATGCATCCAGTGATATATTTTTATCGTTGAAAAAACCATTTAATTTGGTTGTTTTGTATTCAGCGGTTTCATGTTCCAGTCTTACGTAACCAATCAATTCAGAATTGGGTTCTCTCAAAATAACAAGATGAGGTTCTTTTACCATCCTAGTATGATACTTCTCATCAATTTTATCTATCGCTAAAGTATCATCTTTTCTGCCATCGAATGAAAACGCTAACAAATTGGTATCATCTAACCGTTTGCGAAGCACTTCTTGTCTGCATTTCTCTTTTTCTCTGCGAACTTTCGATTTATCCATGATGAGAGGTTTCCCATGCTTATCTTTAATTTTAAAATCTTGCAAAAGAGCGGTTCCAAATGCTGATGCTACTCTGTCAGGCACACCAAATCTGTCACATACCAAGGCAAAGTTAAAACAATCGTATCTCTCTGTGTATTGTGAACTTGTGCTTCTATCCATATCTTCTTGAACCGGTGGCGGTGCGTATGTTGAATCATCGGGATCTTGGTATGTTGGCATTGATGACATAGACGTTGCTCCTTGCTCTTCAGTTTCCATCACAAATGCATCCATTGTTAGTCTTCTCTGATTATGTTGATCGTGCATGAACTCTTTGAGGCGTTCGGGAACCCAGCCGCAAGCACATGGAGCTGCCTTCAAATCGCATTTACATGTTCCAATGTAAAAAATTGTTTCCAGAGATTTTACATACTCTGTAAATTGTTGTGTGTTGTTTCTTCTCTTGATTTGCTCTTGATACTTGTCAAGCAATTTATTCAATTTATTAAATACACCTTTTTTCAGCATTACTTTCATACCAAGTTTTTCCCAAATTCCAATCAACTTATCTTGTACTTGAATAGTGAATGATTTATGGGAAAACTTTTTTTGTTCTGTTTTAGCACGTTCGCTTAAGTAAAGATAATATCTCAAGATATCCAGATGGGTTGGTAAATTAAGATCAGTTAAATCAGTAGACACACCAAAAACAGTAACATCATGCTTGGGTATATGACTCATTGGGTTTTCGATAGTTGTTGATGTAGTTGCTTCATCTTGCGGTGTAGAGGATGGTGGATTCATTGTAAACTTTTTGATTTGGAATGGTCACTTCACTTATTATTTTTTTTGAAATATTTTTTTATCTGAAATTAGCACTTCACACTTTGAGTTCTTCACAACGACTTAATGCATTCACAAAAACTGTTGCGTTATATATGGTCTACGAGACGAGATAATAAGAATGAAATGGTAATTTCAATTCTACCTGCTGTGTCTTGTGGTGGCTTAAAAAAAACAACACAAGCAATTTTACGATCTGCAATCGTGTCACAGTGATACCTTCATTGTTTAAAAGGGTTGCGGTGCATTCCAGTGATACCTTAATTGTTAAAATGGTTGCAAAAAACGCGCATTTCTTAAGAAGGTGCCTTAAAATACCCACAAAAAGGGTTGTAAAAACAACCTTCATTTCTTAAGTAGGTGCTATAAAAAAACTACACAAGTAAGTTTACGACATGCAGCTGTGTGTTAAAAAACGCACACAAGCAATTTTCCGATTTGCAATTGTGTCACAGTGATACCTTCATTTTTTAAAACGGTTGAATAAAAAACCCACACAACTATGTTTACGACATGCAAATGCATCACAGTGATGCCTTGGTTTTAAAAGGGTTGTAAAAAACGCTAATTTCTAATAATTTTTTTTAATTTCTTTTCTATTACTAAGTTAAATTCATTTTTTCATTTACATATGTTCTGACTAAATAAATTTCTAAAGAGAAAAATAAACTCCAAAAAGAAAAAACATAGGCATTTCGCTGATTTTTTCATGTAAAGTGCAAAACCGGCGATTTTTTGAAATGTTTGTATGGTGAAAACCCAGGGGGGTTCCAGGGGGTGTGCCACTGGCATCGGTGGGTCGGGCCTCCAAAGTTAGTGGGGCCGGTCATACATTTGGACTCGATTGGAGCACTCTAAATGGGTCAAAGTGGGATTTTTCGAAATTTGCCCCTACCCAAAAGTTCGACCCGAATTGGGGGACATCAGAATTCGTTTTAGAGGTATGGTTCCTTCGGCAAAGTTTCTTATTTTGATCCCTAGAATATGATTTTCACAGAGCAATGGGCGATTTTTTTGCCTCCCCACAAATCGACCCGGCCTAATGTATATGTATAACGTACTAGATATAAGAAAAGATAGGGCATTTTATATGTTAAGCATAACATAGCGTCAAATGCCAATCCTAGTTATGTTAGAAATACAGTGGGGTGGACTGTTGAAAAAATGGTAAATTTTAAAAAGGATAAGAAGTAACAAAACTTATAAACTTCTAACAAAAATTATGTACATCACGTAGCAGTTGTATTTGAGAATAATTAATTAACTACAAAACTTAAAGGAGTAAGTTTATTATTCAATTATTTGTCCGTAGCAAAACTTCAATTTCAAGATACGACATGCCTAAAAGGAAGGCTTTTACATGTTTCAAAAACTGGTGAAGATTCCTTAAGTCACGAATAACGGCAGGTAGGGCATTATATAATTTGCGAGACACTATTGTATAGAATTTGTTAGAGTG
>NW_023461730.1:0-14071 GCF_013731165.1 Rhagoletis pomonella
CCATCAAGTCGTGTCAATTTTGCTCGTTGCTTCTTGCGGAGCGCTGTCGACTTCGCGGGTCCCTATCTTTACAAATTTTCAATTGGAAGAGGAGCTAAATCTGTTAAAGGTTATATTTGTTCATTCGTCTGTATGAGTAACGGAGCCATTCACTTGGATATCGTTGGTGATTTATCTTCGGCTTCGTTCCTCAACGCCTTTAAAAGGTTTATCAATAACCGTGGGTTTTGAAAAGTCGTGAATTCCGATAACGGCACGAATTTTATTGGAGCGGGGAAAGAGTTAAGAAACATTCAAGCACCCCGCATATGGGAGGTTATAGGGAAATCGGCATAAAACGTATAAAATACCATCTAAAACGGGTTCTAGGTGATCTTCTGCTAACTTACGACAAATTTGGTACATTTCTAACTGAAGTTGAAGCCTGTGTAAACTCACGACCGTTGTGCACCCACGGTGCAAGACCTAGTGACTTAGAAACCGTGATCCTTGATCCTAAATCACTCCCAGAACCTGAAATGCCGGAATTTAGCGAAAATTTGCATCATTGCTGGCCCGCTATTTCTTCAATGCGACAACACTTTTCGAAACGCTGGCGTGACAAATATCTCGTGAATTTACAACGAAATAGTTCCGGACATCGCCTAATTTAGTGGAGAATGATTTCGTTGTTGATTATGAGTTGATGGTCAATTCCGGTTAATTAAACTTTTTGGATTCTACGCTAATTGACCTCATGTGGTTGAGTGCAAGAAAAAACTTTCTTCACATTACAGACCGACATTTCGCTAACCTTCTTAGCTTCCTCAGGGGCGATTTCTTTATTAAAAACATCAACAAAAGAAACAAGAAAAATATGCAAAACATTAAAATATGCACATTGGATGTTAACATTTTACAAATAATAATAAAAATCACAGTGTTTGACAATTTCGAAAATTACATACATTTATATAAACACTATAATCATGATACATTTATCTGGTCACACTAAACTTAGAGCTAGTTGGTTTGATACCATCCTTGTGTGGTACACTTGTCATACTGATTGCCTGTTACAAACATAATAGGTAAGCAGCCGCGATATCGTCTGTGTCTTCTTTTTACAACGCTTTTATCAACTTGCAATGTTGTGTGTCCAGAAACTTTCAATGTTGTGGATCCAGAAACTTTCAATGTTGTGTGTCCGATACCGTAAAAGCTTTGCTTTGAAAAGCTCCAATAAAAAAGCATAGTGCATAGGGCGACATCTGTAGTGAATAGGGCAAGGTAGATGACATCTAGATGTCGCCCTATGTACTACGTTTGCTACAGCGGAAATAGACGACACGCCATTTCTTTAAATAAAATTAATTGGTGCTCGTTTGTATGTACTTACATATGTAAATGCATGTGTGTGCACCTTTCTATTAATATCGTTGAATTATTTTAATATCTATTGCAAAATTTTATTCAGACAGGACTAAAAAGTAGAAAATAATATTTCTCAGTCCCATAGAATTTGTTTTGATAACTTTTGATTTTGAAATTTTAGCAAAAGTCATTATAAACAATCTATGAAATTGAAAATGAAAAGCGTGGGGCGCATGTAATACACTTGAATTGATATGAAAAGTAATATATGTATGTATGTATGTGGGTATATGAATAACGACCGCTTAAAATCGATTTCAAAGTTCTACTTTCGCTGTAGAAATTTTAGGTCTACGTTATGTAGTTTGACTATTGTCAATTAAATCGAATGCTTTGTATTGCATGCGCTCCACGTTTTTCATTTTCAATTTCATAGATTGTTTATAATGACTTTTGCTAAAATTACAAAATCAAAAGTTATCAAAACAAATTCTATGGGACTGAGAAATATTATTTTCTACTTTTTAGTCCATTTATAAAAGCGTTGTATATTAAAAAGTTTTTTTTATATTATTTATTTGTTCATTGTTTTATCCCTGTTTTGTAGGATTCGCAGGCTTTCTAGCGTTAATCTTGTTTTTTCTCTTTTTTCCTTGTCTAATATCTTTGCCTAGATCAGCCTTGTGTCCAATTGTCAATATGTGTTGCGCTAACGCGGTGTTGTTCTTGTTCTTACGGATGCCCGCTTCGTGCTCACTTATGCGAACTCCTAACGCCCTTTTCGTTGTTCCGATGTATATTTTATTGCAAACTTCGTTCTCGCTTCCCTTGCATGCAATTTCGTACACTACGTTGTTTTGTTGGTGCGGCTATACTATTGTTTTTGTTTTGGTAAATATTGAAGCTAATGTGCAGTTTGATTTGTAAGCTAGCGTTGTGCTTTCGTTGTTTGTATACTTCTTGTGGTTAAATTTTTCGCTTAATTTAGGCACATATGTGACGCTATAGTATCGTTTCGTCTTATCTAATGTTTTTGTGGTTGATTTACTTTTGTGTTTGGTGTTGATTTCATTGGTTTTTTGTTCGATTAGGCTTTTTATTATGTGCGCCGGGTAATTATTGCTCTTGAGTATATGATTTATTTTCTTAATATTTTGTTCTTGAAATTGTTGGTGGCTTATTGTCAAGATTTTATGGATCAGATTTTTGGCTGTATTAATTTTATATTTAGATGGTTGCGAGGATAGATAATTGATCAATCGTCCCGAGGATGTAGGTTTTGAGTACCAGTCGAGTATTAATTCGCTATTTTTCTTGTAGACCATTACGTCTAAAAACGGTATGCGAAGGTTGTTTTCCTTTTCTACAGTGAACTGCAGTTTAAGGTGGTACTTGTTGAGTGTATTTAATATAATATCCACATCGTTTCGTCTCACTATTGCAAAAATATCATCTACGTATTTTACTAAAAATTTAATGTCATTGTCGAAGTTTTCCTTAAGCTCCAAAATGGTTTTGTCCAGAAGGTCAGCCATTATTATGTCAGCAATGGTTGGTTTCCCATTGGCATTCCATACGTTTGTACGTACAAGTTTTTGTCACACATAAAATAGTTATTGTCTTTTAGACAGAAATTAAGGAGGTTAAGGAACTTGTTTTTACATATGCTGGTATTTTGCTGAATTTTGTTCCACTTAGCAGTGATTATTTTTATGGCTAGAGGTATCGGAATATTGGTAAACAGTGAGACCACGTCAAATGACACTAGCATATCTTCGTCATTTATTTGTACATTGTTTAGCCTCTCTTTGAATTCATATGCATTTTTGATGTTATGCTTCGCGGATATGAGGTTGCTGAGAATTTTCCTTATATATTTGGACATACCATAGCACGGAACATGGACAGACGAGCAGATTGGTCGTAGTGGCAAGTCTCGTTTGTGGATTTTTGGCAACCCGTATAGGCTTGGTGCGGTGGCTGCTGTGCTGGTGAGTTGCTGTTTTTCTCGGTAGTTAATGATTTTGCTTTTATATAATTCATCGACCAGGGCGTTGTTTTTCCTCTGAAGCGTATGTGTTGGGTCGGCTCTTATTAATTTATACGTATTTTTGTCCTCGAGTAATTTGTTCATCTTTTCAGTGTAATCCGCTCTTAAGAGTGCTACGGTTTTATTTCCTTATCCGCATCCGTTATAATGATTTTAACTTTGTGTGATTCTAAGAATGCTTTAGTCTTTTTAAAAGTCTCTAATATAAATTTTTTCTGACGCATTATGTTTTATACTTCGCTTAAATTGCGTTATGTTGTTACTAAGTTTGCATCTTGCGTCTTAGTCTTGTCATCTTTTTCTTGTTGGATGATTTGATCCATTTCCGCTATCATTCGGACCGGTTGGAGACTAACTTTCGTTGTAGGTAAAGTAAATTTTCTACCTAATGACAACAACCACTTTATTTCTATTGGGAAATCAATGTCCGTTTTGTTCACAAACCAATCATTGTTT
This sequence comes from Rhagoletis pomonella, assembly GCF_013731165.1. Lineage (NCBI taxonomy): Eukaryota > Metazoa > Arthropoda > Insecta > Diptera > Tephritidae > Rhagoletis > Rhagoletis pomonella. The sequence continues at coordinate 3,860 of NW_023461730.1, forward strand.
AATTTTATTCCCATCTTTTGTATTTGTTGGTGTTTTAACATATCTAGCTTCGATGTTAGGTTCGATTTCCGTTCTTCTGTTATGTGTTGACTTAAGCAAATTTTGTTTGCAGATGAAGGAGTTCAATTCTAATTCACTTATGCTGTGCTTCAGTTGTTAATGCGCGTGAAATATGTGGTTTTTTTGTAGTTTTTATCTTCATATTTGTTTGCGTGGTTCAATATTTTCTTTAACAAAACCCGTTTAGTTTTTTCTACTTGCGCTTTTACTTTTTGGGAAGTGGTTTCTATTTTCACATTTTTTATTGAGTTAGTCAAATGATATGGTATTAGCTCATATCTCCTGCATTCTAATAAGAATTTCAGTTGTGTCATCTGTTTGGCTAGCTTCTGTTGTTGTTTACTGTAGTGTTTAAGCGTCATACACCTGTATTCCCCATGTTTGTAGAAGTCTTTCATGTTTGTGGAGGTGTTTCTGTTTGTGAATGTAAATAAAATGTGCGTTGTTGTTTTCAACAAATCCACGCCGCCGACGAAGTGAAAGCTCGCGCGGGTCTTAAGGTGTCATGCCGGAGCTGATGGTCAGGACGGCTGAAGGTGAACTCGTACGGCCGGTGGTCAAACTTTGCTTGTTGCCAACTAAAGGGGACCTGTTCTTGTACAATAACCGGCTTATCAACTAAACTTAAATTTTGTGTTTTTGCATAGTTTACATAATGAATTATATAAGTATGGTAGTTAAGTTGTAAGATTTTTGCATATTTGAGAAAAAAAAGTGTAAGTTGAACTTATTTAAGTCGTTCAAGACTGCGGAATGTTGGTTTCATTACCCTCTTTGCTTTAAACTATATTTGCTTACATCATGTACTGCTCTATCAGAAATAAACGGTGGTCTAACTCGTACGTATGCATTAATGCAATATAACAGCACGATTCTGTGCACTTGATAAATTGAAAATCTTTATAATTTGTCAATTTTTCATTATTTCTCAAGGATTGGTATTCTAGCACAGAAATCAAAAGCTCTTTTCTTGATAAATTATCAAGATTGAAAATGCTATTTACAAATTGAAATTTCATGTGAAACGTATGAATTTTGTATATTAATAAATTTGTTTCTAACAATTAAATACTCCATGTGCCGGCATTTGATCCTGCGACACGCGGAATTATAGTCGACATTTCTACCTACTCGGCTACGGCAGTCAAAAGCTTTTTTGCTTTTAAATTCATATTTTTCATATGTGACAATGAAATCAGTTCCACTCATGTGGAAATCAGTTCCACTAATGTGGAAATCAAACGCTTTTTGTTTTATAAATTTTGACACAGAATGCGAAGCTTTTACTTAATAAAAATCTTGATAAAATTTCTTTACAAAAAATTTATCAAGAAAACACAGAATTGGGCGGTAAGAATAAACTCAACAGTACACGTTAAATAAGAGATTCTTTTTAAATAATATTTTTTTTCATTATTTTATTTTGAAATTTTTAGTTTAATTTTATATAACCCGTACAAAATATTTTTATTTAGGGCTCACTCTTTATTTGTGAATGAAAATGCGCAAAGATTTTCTGTATGCGTGTTACTCATACGCCACGTACACCCAATTATCTCGCTTTACTGTTCGTATTTCATACAACCTTACGATGGTATCACACATTTTAATTTGGTTTTTGTTCTCCAGATGCCACTATCCAATTCCTATGTAGAATTGCTCGGTGATACCGATTATAATAGAAAGGATAATAAAATACCGTCGGCCGCTGTGGTGTAGTGGTAAGCAGTGCGCGCTTCGCAACGCCTGGGTTCAAGCCCTGGTCAAAGCAACATCGCAAAAAATATAGAAAAAGGTTTTTACTTAACAGCGGTCGTCCCTCGGCAGGCAATGGCAAACCTCTGAGTGTATTTCTGCCATGAAAAATAGCTTCTTATAAAAATACAATGACCGTTCGGAGTCGGCGTAAAACGAATTGGATGTTAATGTCATGAAATGGGTACATTTGTCTTTTTTCAATCCCACTGTTACCACTGAAAACATTATCAACTACGTACATAAGCACGCTTCTATTGACAATAGCGTTTTGCGATGCTACGCTTTGTAAAAGAAAGATGCTGGAATGGAAGGGCATAAAAACATAAACAGACGGCAGCGTTGATCCGGATCAACTCGGGAATTAAGTACAGTTGATCCTGATCAACCCTGCCCTCGGTTTAAGCTTTAAGAGAGTTTCGTTCAAACTAGGCTGTGCAAATGAATATTACAATCAACTCTTTGACCCCTCACTCTGGCAAGAGAACATAAGAGTACGACCGTTTGTAAATTTTCGAAGAGAAGAAGTGGGGAAGCGGCGGCAGGCCTAGCGGAGCTTATGCTGTCAATAATTTACCGGTCGCTGCAAAGTTCCTTCTATATTATCAAAATGCTGGTGGCCTAAGAACAAAAATGGTTCCATTGCTATTTTTTTTCATCGTCAACTCTCTACGATATCATTGCCTTAACCGAGACCTGGCTCTCCGATTGTCATTATACTGCAGAAATGTTCAACTGCCAATTGTACAATGTATTTCGCAAAGACAGATGCTCCCGTACTACTGGTCTCTCTAAAGGCGGCGCACAGTGGTATTTCGGCGGAAAAAATTATATTGGTGAAGGTCACATTTTGTCGTTTTTATACTTATTACTAACTAGATCGCCCTCACCCGCTTCGCTGAGTGTATGAGTAAAATTTATTTCAAGAAAACTCAATTAAAAAACAGGAGGTTTAAAATTTTTACCCATCTTCTAAATATTTTCAAACTAAAACTTTCTTAAACTTCTCACTTGTCATACTATTTCAATTAACTTATCCCCTGAACTCAATTTGAGATTTTAAACAGATGGAAACCTCTTACATGTAGTTTTGAAACGAAGCTCTTTAAAAACCATTTCAATTGTTACCCATAGTGTAATAATTCATTTAAATTATTGAATAGTTTGAATTTAACCTTTTTAACTGTTGGCAACCGTTTTAAACCTCTGACTCGCCTGACACTCATATTGTGATATTCAAAATCATTTAGATCCATACCAATCTTCTATACTAATATATATTTTGAAAGCCGTTTTTTTATGTCCCAAGGATGGTTATAGGCTAAACAAACAAATATATAAAGGGGGCGTGGCACCTCCCATACAAATCTCTGGAAGTGTTCATAGTAGAATACTGGAACTTGGTACGGCGAAATATGGAATCATGGAGAAAAATGGGCTACATACGCATACTCATGGAGAAAAATTTGTGTTATTGGAGAAGGGAGCGTGGCACCTCCCATTTATACTGAATTTTTATACAGAATATCTCTGCAAATGTTCATGGTAGAGTACGGGAACTTGGTATGGAGATATGTGAAATCAATCGCATACTCTTGGAGAAAAATTGGAGTTATTGGAAAAAGGCGGATGCAGCCCTGGTGGCGCTGGAGTCATTACGAATAATCTCCAAGTTAGAAAAGGTGCCGTGAATGTCAAATTTAATCGATCTGTTGCATCATTGAATATATCGGACTCTTGTGTGCTACGATTGGCCCAATGGATTTGATTTGACAGTATTATTATGCGTTAAAGCTTCTTTCGGAGACACCCGGGTTGAGTTGTGCAGGGGTAAATCTCAAACCACTACCGATAACTCAACCGCCAGAAGCATTGCGCGCCTTTTACTTTAATATTTATTTCCAAATACCTGAATTTAATTTTTAAAAAGGTGGCAACCCTTGTAAAAGACTTCAATATTATTCAAAACTTTCAAACTAAAGGTTTCTTAGCAATGTTTAGTTAGACAATTCTTCAGATAGCTTGCGTATTAATAATTTAAATTTTACTTTTCAAACAGGTGGCAACCCTTTTCAAAATACAGTGAAACCTCCCTTGGGCGGACACTCACCGTCAGTCGTTAGTTTTCCGCCCAAGAGAGGTGTCCGCTCAATGGAAGGGAAGCTTATTTTAGAACTTTTTAATGTTTTGATTAATTGAATAGTCACTATTTCTTATTTGAATAAAGGATATTGATATTACATCGTTCAAACAAAAATTTGCATTTATTTTTTCATAAGTGCTTATTTCATTTATGTGCGTAAGTACATATTAAGTAATAACAAAATAAATATAAATATTACATTTCAGTCCATAAACTAAATAAAACCACAGATTCATTACATAAAAAACTGGGAAATTGTCGATTGACGTATGTTTTATTTTTAATTTTTTTCAGTGTCAGTACCTTTTTCATCAATAGTTTTCATGTTTTTATCAGTAACAAAATCCAACCAGAAATCTAAATTTTCGGTCCATGTATTTATTATTATCTATTGTTATAAATTCATCAGAATTGCAATTGGATTCTCCAAGGGTTTCTGACAATTCAAATAACGAACCTAAACCACTGCGAAAACCAAACTAAATGTGTGCATAACAATCACATTTTATGCGGGAAGTCCCCTTTTTCCATTTAGTAGTCCGCCTATGAGGAGTTGGCGTCCGCTCAACGGAGGTTTTTGTTTGATTTGTTATGAAAAGAAATCTTAATGCCCGTTGATAAGAGCTTCGCGTCCGCTCAATAGTTTTTTTGTCAATTTTATGCAAAATAACTGTCCGCGTCCCCCAAGAGAGTGTCCGCTTAAGAGAGAGTAATTTATTCCGAAATTTATACTTAAATCTTGGTATTTGAAAAAATGTCCGCCCAAGGGAGATGTCCGTCTAATAGAGGTGTCCGTTAGGAGAGGTTTCACTGTATATTCGAACTACAGATTTTTTAAGCCTCCATTTTTTAATATAACTTTCAAATAAATAGCTCCCTTAATTGAAGTTAAATTTGATTTTTTTAAAAGGTGGCAGCCCTCATCCATGAGAAGATAATGATTTTATATATGTATCTCCATACCAAGTTCCTGTAATCTATCAAATATATTTCCTGAAAAATGCAGTATGGAAAGTTTGTATGGGAGGTGCCACGCCCCCTTGTCTAATCGAGATTAAATTTGTCCTATATTTTAAGTTGGGCTAAGTGTTAGCAGTGTACGAAATTTCATGATGATCGGTTGAGTAGTTAAAGCGTGAAAGCGTAGCAAATAAACAAACTCACTTTCGGATTTATAATATTAGTAAGGTTTTCAACCGAAACTGTGCATATATGCATTATTTCGGTTTTTTTCGTATGCATTATTTCGGTTTTTTTCATATGCATTATTTCGTATGCCCAGTTTCCATATGCACAATTTCAGGGTGCCGTCAGCACGCAAGCGAGTAGCGACACATGTGTACACGACGATGTTCTAACCGTGACTAAATAAATAAAACAAAATGTATATTATCATAAATACTAAAAATCTTTATTATAGTTAACTTTAAGAAAGAAAAGTATAACTTTGACTTCAAACTTAGATACAAAAATAACAACTTACCTCCGTCAAAAAATGTTACGTAAGTGGCTGCATGGGGTGAGGACTTAAAAGAGAAGCGACACATGCGTGCACGACGATGTTTTGGCAGTGACTTATTTACGTACCCCGTGGGGAGTTAGGAAGCTAGGCAGAGCGCGAGCACGCTCCAAGCAGTCCAAGGCATTTTTTTTCAACTTGAAATGGCCTTGACCCCATGCGCCTAATTAAGGGTTAATAATATTTCGTTTGACAACCATATTTTAATTCTTCAGATAGCTTCCATAAAATTAATTTAAATTTGACTTTTTAAACAGGTGGCAACCCTTTTCAAAATATATTCAAACTACAGCTTTTTTAAACCTCTTGACATCCATTTTTTTAATATAATTTTCAAATAAATAACTCCCTTAATTGAAGTTGAATTTAATGTTTTTAAAAGGTGGCAGCCCTCATCCAAGAGTAGATAATGATTTTATATATCTCCATACCAAGTTCCAGTAATATACCAAAAACATTTCCTGAGAAATGCAGTATGAAAAATTCCGTTTGTATGGGAGGTGCCACGCCCCTTGTCTAATCGAGATTAAATGTATCCTATATTTTAAGTTGCGCCAAATGACAGCAGTGTACAAAATTTCATGATGATCGGTTGAATAGTTTAACCGTGAAAGCGAAGCAAACAACCAAACTCACTTTCGGATTTATAATATTAGTAAGGATACTACACCCCTTGGGTGACCCGGTTTACAAAATTTGACAGCAAATATAATCACAAATTTGAAAACTAAGCCAGTAAAGTCATGAGTTTGAATACCTATAAAAAAAAATTTTAAATACATACAGTATATTTTGCTTAGCTGCTCATCCTTCTTTGCACGAAAAGCACTTAAGCGAATTTTCTTTGTTACATCAATGAGGAAGGTTTCCAAAGCCCTATGAAACCAAATAATGGAGGAGCACCTACCACGTAGAAATTACTGCAAGCGAAATTTTTTCCGAATGGTATCTAATTATATTACTACATAAAATTATAGCCGGTTTCGTTATTCTGCGAGATGAGAAAAATTAATAAAAGCTTGTCAAATTAGGGTAAATGTAGGGCCAGTGCAGGTAAACGTAATACTTTCTTTGATAATTCATAATATTTGCACAATTTTTAAGGCAGGTATCGCTAATGTCCAGGTATGTTGAATGCATCTATCGGTGCACATTTTGGGGTAAATGTGCACTTAAGCATAAAGGCAGCAAAGCAAAATATACTGTACTTGTTTCAAGTGACATAACTCTGAAACGAACATCACCTTGACAGAACATTTGTTGTTTATCATATGAGGCATATGTCTAATTATTGAAAATGTCATTACATGTCTTGATTTTCCATCCAGTATACATAAATATTTAATTTAAACAAATTAGTATTTTTCCGCACACTTCTTAATTCAATGGACTCGTGATATAGCACTAATTACTTCTATACTAGTTAGGATTAATATATAATCTATTCCAGCTGCAATTATCTGCAATTATTTTTGTAAAGAGCGAATTAACTAACAAACCTATTTTTATTCGAAAATAGTGCAAGCATTAGAAATCATAAATATTGAAGGCAATTAACTTTTAAACAACGTGGTAAAGTATAAAAGGGTAAGTTAATATTTTTTAGTTCATCTTTTATTATCTGTTTCAGAAAGTAACACCGAGTTTAGCAGGTGTGGCAAATTTCAACGTTACTAATTCAGAGTTAGCTAAAATTGCAATTGTAAGTAATCGTGAAGTGCATAAGTGTATGGAAAACCTTAAAAGTAAATATCCAAACCTTACAGAAAGAGTTCTTGAGAAAATTTATACTGGACCAAGTAAATTTGTTTGTCTACTTTTACTAAAAAGTGACATGCTGCATAGCAAGTAAAAAATTCTGTTTTTTAACCTTGAATGCTAAACAGTTTTACCCACCGTGAGGCACAATTTTTATATACATATATAAAGTTTCTGCTTTCCCGTTTTCTCATCTTGCACAAGTAAAAGAAGGTATTTCCAATAAATTAACTCAACACCTCTTTCAATGCAATCTTTTAGTATTTCATTGCAAAGCATTATTTAATAGTTCATTATAATTGATGTATAAGTATTTAAAAGAAAGTTCAAAATTAATTCTCAGGAGAAACGATCCGCTCAACACCGTGTCACAACGCCAACTCGCTTCTTTTCCGCCTTTCAGCTTATCGCGTTGCCGAGCACCATTCGTTAGGGTTGCAATTTATTGTCGCTCACAAGTGTTGCGCAGGATTGCATTTTATTGTCTTTTATTCGGCCACTCCTGACTATTGGAGGCGCCCTCGTCTCCATCGCTGTCATCGCCAAACCCATCGAAATTCGGCAACTGACACCACGGTTTTAGCTTATCGGACGCAAAAACCGATGTATAATGCCGTTGCTTACGTTTTGACCCTGGCAAATCTTCAATGAGATACCGGTCATTGCCAATCACTTTCGTTATTATGAACGGCCCTTTGAACAATGGTTCCAATTTACGAGAACCACCCGTACTTGTGGGTTCATTTTGGGCAACAACCAGATCGCCAACGTTGTATTGAGTTGGTTTGCGATGTTTGTCGTCGAATGTCTTCTTTGCCTTCTCTCGCTGTAGGTTGACTCGATGTGCTGCGTCTGCTTGAATTTGTTTAACTGCGTCATCGCTGAAGACTTCGTCTCGATGTAGAGCCAAAATAAGTTTGTTTTGAAGGACGTCTCGGTGTTTGAAACTAAGAAGTAGTTCCTGCGGCGTACGTTGAGTCGTTTTGTTTTTGGTTGAATCAAGTGCCCACTGTATACCCCGAAGTTGATCGTCCCAATTTCTGTCGTCGCCTGTTGATGGAAGTAGCATACCCAATATAGTTATGTTGGTACGCTCAGCGTGCCCATTTGCGCGCGGTGTTCGTACAGCATTTAAGATGTGCTCTATATCGTTCTCGCTAACATACTGCTTAAAATGGTGTGACGTAAATGAGGTTCCGCGATCAGTTACTATACGCGTCGGTACCCCAAAATAGCTGCTTACTTCATTTAAGAGTGTTAACACATGTCGTGTGGCTGTACTGCGAACGGCTCGAACTGCTGCAAACTTTGTAAAAGCATCTACCAAAACTATAATATGCTCATTCTGTTTCTTGCTGCGGGGAAAGGGACCAAGATGGTCAATATGCACTGTCTTGAATGGCACTGGCTCTATTTCATCGTAGTGATACTATCCTTCCGTTTTGCCGCCGCGTTGTTTGTTATACGTGCACTCTATGCATGACTTTATATAAGACTTGACAAAATTCCGCATACGAGGAAACCAAAAGTACTTTTGCGCTTCTTCAATTGTTTTCTCAGTGCTAAGATGCTTAGTTTTTTCATGTACATTCTGAATAATTTTGTACCGCATGGCCTTTGGCACAACCCATAACTTCTTACCCTTCTCGTTACGGTAGAGTCGACCGTCTTCAATTTTGTACTCTTCGCCTGCAATTCTATCACCACGCGTCAATTTCTCAATGATATCACGTATGTTCGGATCTTTATGCTTGCATGCTGTATACCCAGTCGCCTATCTCTATAGCTGCCTTTGCAATTTTTAGGGAAACAGTATCTATATCTTCGCAGGCTTCGTACGGCATTCGGCTAAGAAAATCAACATGTACCATACGTCGGCCTGGTCGATGTTCTAACTTTACCAAAAAATCTTGTATCCGTAGACACCAACGTGCAATTCTGGGTATCAGTTATCGTTTATGCATTGCTGTAGTTACCGCGTTGCAGTCCGTCACAACCACAACATCTTTACCTTGTACTGTAAACTGCTCACAACAGCTAACGTTTCAAGCTCATAGCTGTGGAACTTTTGCTCGCTGTCCGTTGTCGATCTGCTGTAATACGCGACTGGCTTCCAGTCACTTCCGTCTCGCTGTAAAAGTACACCTGCGATTCCGACCGAACTGGCGTCCGTATGTATCTGGTGGTCGGCTTCAACTCTGTACCCTGTCATCACCGGTTCGTTGTTAGCGCTAGCTTTAATGCAAGAAAAGCTTTTTCTTGTTGATCAGCCCACTCGAATACTTGTTCCTTCCGTGGAACGAACCTTCGAATGTACCCGCTAAGACCAAGAAATCTTCTTACATATGTCGTCGATTTAGGTGTAGGAAAATTATCTACCGCTGCCTTCTTTACGCTGCCTGGACTAATGCCATGTGGGTGTAATTGATGCCCCAGAAACTCAATCGATTGCTTAAAAAAATCGAATTTATTTAAATTCAGGGTTAAATTCATTTTGCGTAATGCCTTGAAAACACGCTCTAGCTTTTCGATCATCTCGCCAACATCACCACTTCCCACTAATATATCATCCATATAGTGGATCATATCGCCAGGTTGAGTATGATCTTTGATATTCTGCATTAAACGTTGGAATACCGCTGGTGCGTTCCGCAATCCAAACGGCATCCTCTTAAACTGGAATGAGCGATCAGTTATTATAAAAGCTGTATATCTTCGACACCCTTTTTCGATTGGTACTTGATAGTAACCACTGCTTAGGTCTAAGACCGAGAAATATTTAAATTTCATGGCTTCGCTCAGCCTCTCTTCAATATTCGGTGTTGGGTAAATTTCTTTTTCTGTATACTGGTTTAATCGTCGGTCGATAATCAACGCAAAGGCGTTCACCACCCGTTTTCTTTTTTACCAATATAATTGGGCTCGCGCCATGGGGTATAGTCATTGCGCTGGGTATGCAGTTACAGTTGCATGGCTA
>NW_023461730.1:17071-23594 GCF_013731165.1 Rhagoletis pomonella
TTTGTAACTCCCGTCCGTAGTCCGTCCGTTTGTAGTCCGTCACGAATATATTTTATTGTTGCTTTTTCGCTTAGTTTATACCGGCGACCCAGCCCACTCATACGAAAACAATAATCTAAGATTTTCTCGTTTTGCTTACGCGTCGTACTGGCCATTTTATGGTGCACTTGTGCCTTATTTAACTCGTTGCCAAATTCACGTTGTAAATCGTTTGCCAACGCACTCCAATTAGAATAAAACGTTGGGGCTGCATCCAGCCACATTCGCGCTACACCTTTTAATTTGCTAGAAACAGCTAAACCAAACACTTTTCGTCCCATTCATATGCGTTTATAGCACTGTTCACACGATCAATAAATTGTTCTACTGTCAATGAATTTTCGTCTGTTGGATTACATTCGGGAATTGTTTCTGCAATTATCTTCACACTTGCGTTTTGTCCCACTGTACTTTGTGCCGAAATAACTACACTCCGATCTGTTAATGTATTTTCATTCGGCTGTGTTTGGCCAGCCATACTTCGCATGACACTCATCATGCCTTCCAACATGCTCCGCAACTCAACTACTTGAGTTTGCAAATTGGATTCTAAACTATCCAATTCAACCTCATCACATTTTAAAAAGTCACTCAAACGTATAACAAGCTCTGCTTTAGTTCCCGTAGTTGGCAATTCATGCCTACGTAGCTGCTCTTTCAGCTCGTCAACTTTCAATTGAGCAATTTTCATTTTGCATTTTGTTTTGTCTCAGATTTTTATTGGAAAGTCACTCGCGCTCGTCTATTGGTACACGCGATTTCTCACAACAACTAAACTGCGTTCGACATTACGCAATATTCTCTTTGCTTTTCGTAGTTTTTAACCGATCGTCCATTCGTACGCCCGATTTCTCACGTTCCAAAACTCAATTCAATTGTAACTGTCGCTCTATTTCACTTGCTTGCACTGCTTTCGCTTACGAACGCTCGTTCGTTTGTACATGCGTTTGGTTATTGCTTACACACGACCGTCCATTCGTACGATCATTTGCTCACAACAACAATGTACACACTTAAAACGTAACTGCTGCTTGTCCTGTATAGCTATTTCTCGAATATTCGTGCGCTTGATTGTTTACAAAGACAATACACACTCCAACATGACCACCGATTTATGCTTGTCCTCTCTTGCTATTCTCGAATGCTCGTCCATTCGTACGCGCACCCGTTCACAACAAAAACACGCAATTCAATTGTAACCGTCCATTTAATGCGTTTTGTTCGTATGTTTGTCCATTCCGACGCGCACACGATCACAACAACAATACGTAATTCAATTGGTACAGCCAGTGTCTTTCGTTTATTTTCTCTATTCGACACTTTCAAACGCTCGTCTACTCGCACGCTCGCCCGCTTGCTATGCAATTTCACAATTTTAACACAGTGACCGATGCACTGCTTTAATTGTTCTGATTTTGTTGTATGCGCGTTTGTGTACGATAAAATTCCAATATTTGCTTACACTGTTCACACACTTTTGCGGTTCATGCCCGTGAGTTTCGTCTCACTTCTGAACTAAAAGAGGGTATTTCTAATAAATTAACTCAACACCTCTTTCAATGCAATATTTTAGTATTTCATTGCAAAGCATTATTTAATAGTTCATTATAATTGATGTATAAGTATTTAAAAGAAAGTTCAAAGTTAATTCTCAGGAGAAACGATCCGCTCAACACCGTGTCACTACGCCAACTCGCTTCTTTTCCGCCTTTCAGCTTATCGGGTTGCCGAGCACCATTCATTAGGGTTGCAGTTTATTGTCGCTCACAAGTGTTGCGCAGGATTGCATTTTATCGTCTTTTACAAGTATGCAGTTTGTATAATGCGAGGACTTTTCTTTAAAATGTCTTTGAATAGCTTTTTTTTAAGTTTTTTGAGGTTAGGCTTGTATGGGAGGTATGCGTAAAAATAAACCAATTATAGCCATTTTAAGGGTGTTTGCTTATAATTATAAATATATGGCCAAAATTTCGGAGTCGTGCATTCATCGCTGCGCTTTTAATTACATCTTTAAGCGTTTTTGAGGTTAGGTTTGTATGGGAGGTATGAGTTAAAGTAAATCGACTTTGCTAATTTTTTGTATGTCTATTTACTCCACGGCAAACGTATAAAGGACAATGATTTAAGGGTATGCACCTGGAATATCCGAACCCTTAATGGGGAAGGTGCCCCTGCCCAGCTGGTTGATTTCCTCGGGAAGACAAAGGCTGACATCACCGCCATCCAAGAAATGCGATGGACGGGGCAAGGAAAAGTAAGCGTGAAGCCTTGCGACGCCTACTACAGTTGCCACGTAAAAGAGCGCAAATTCGGTGTTGGATTCGTGGTAGGAGAGAGACTCCGTCGCCGAGTACTGTCGTTCACCCCGGTGGACGAAAGTGTAGCCACAATCCGCATCAAAGCTAGATTCTTCAACATCTCGCTCATCTGCGCCTATGCCCCGACGGAGGAGAAGGATGAAGAGTCTTCTGTGAGCGCTTGGAAAGTACATATGAGCGCTGCCCCCGACACGATGTCAAAATCGTGCTTGGCGATTTTAATGCCAAGGTGGGCAAGGAAGGGATCTTTGGCGCCACTGTCGGCAAATTCAGCCTCTACGACGAATCGTCCGATAACGGACTGAGGCTGATCGACTTCGCCGGGCCCGAAACATGGTAATATGTAGTACTAGGTTCCAGCATAAGAACATCCACCAAGCTACATGGCTGCCTCCAGATCGAAAAACGAGAAACCAAATCGATCATGTTGTGATAGACGGAAGGCACGCTTCAAGCGTTTTAGACGTACGTACACTCCGAGGGCCAAACATCGACAAGGACCACTATCTTGTTGCAGCCAAGATACGCACCCGCCTCTGTGCAGCAAAAAATGTGCGCCCAACAATGCAAGGAAAGCTTAACTTCGAAAAGCTGCAGTCACAACAGACGGCCAATTTATTCGCCACTCGACTCACACACCTGCTCTCTGAGAGCACTCTTCAACAATGCAACGTATGCGAGCAGTGGAACCACATTTCCCGATCATTAAGTACCGCCGCCGAAGAAGTAGTTGGATAACAGCGAGCCCGAAAGAACAACTGGTACGATGAGAAATGTCAAGAAGCCGCACAGAAAAAAGACGCCGCCTACCTGTGGGACCGTTATAGGGAACTGAAGAAGGAAGCGAGACGTATTTGCCGCAATAAGAGAGAGGCCGAAATACGTGAGTGCGAAGAGCTTGAGATGCTGGCCGACAGGAAGAATGCCCGAAGATTCTACCAGAGGGTTAGGCGACTTACGGAAGGTTTCAAGACCGGGGCGAACTCCTGTAAGAACAACAATGGCGACCTAGTAACCGATGTTCAGAATATACTTAAATTGTGGAGGGAACACTTTTACAACCTACTGAATGGCAGCAGCGATGAAAGAAGTGAAGAAGACGAACCCGAGTCCCCAGTCGATGATGATGGAGTAGCTGTCCCACCGCCCGACTATGACGAGGTACGAATAGCGATTACGTGGCTGAAAAACAACAAAGCTGCTGGAGCTGACGGCCTGACAGCCGAGCTGTTCCAGTACGGCGGCGACGAGCTGATGAGGTGTATGCATCAGCTCGTATGCAGAATATGGTCAGAAGAACGCATGCCCGACGACTGGAATATAAGTGTGCTCTTCCCAATCCACAAGAAAGGCGACCCCGCCATACACGCCAACTACCGCGGAATCAGCCTTCTAAGCATAGGTTATAAGGTCTTATCGAGTGTATTGTGCGAAAGACTGAAGCCCACCGTCAACGAACTGATTCGACCTTATCAGTGTGGCTTTAAGCCTGGAAATCCACCATAGATCGGGTATTCACAATACGCCAAATCTTGGAAAAGACCCGCGAGAATAAGATCGACACACTCCATCTATTTGTCGATTTCAAAGCCGCTTTCGATAGCACGAAGAGAAGTTGCCTTTATGCCGCGATGTCTGAATTTGGTATCCCCGCGGCTGATAATACGGCTGTGTAAAATGACGTTGAGCAATACCACCAGCTCCGTTGGAATAGGGAAGGACCTCTCCGAGCCGTTTGATACCAAACGAGGCTTCAGACAAGGGGACTCCCTTTCGTGTGATTTCTTTAATCTGATGCTGGAGAAGATAATAAGAGCCGCAGAAATGAACCGCTCAGGCACAATACTTTACAAGGGCGTAAAAACAAGGGCTACGTCTGTTCTGCCTTCTCGGGATTTGATAGAGAAGCAAAGCGAATGGGTCTGGTGGTGAGGACAAAACGAAGTATCTCCTGTCATCACACAAACAGTCAGAGCATACGCGTCTTGGCACCCACGTCACTGTTGACAGTTACAAGTTTGAAAAACTAGACGACTTCGTTTATTTGGGAACCAGCATTAACACCAATAATAATGTCAGCCTTGGAATCCAACGGAGAATCACTCTTGCCAACAAGTGCTACTTTGGGCTGAGTAGGCAATCGAGAAGTAAAGTCCTCTCTCGTCGTACAAAGATCACACTCTATAAGTCACTCATCATGCCTGTGCTGGTGTATGGCGCGGAGGCATGGACCATGAAAGCATCTGATGAGGCGGCTCTTGGAGTTTTCGGGAGAAAGATTCTGCGAAAGATTTACGGACCTTTACGCGTTGGTGATGGCGAATATCGCAAACGATTTAACGATGAGCTGTATGAGCTTTACAACGATATAGACATAGTGCAGGGAATTAAAATTCAGCGGCTCCGCTGGCTTGGCCATGTCGTTCGGATGGATAGAAACGCTCCTGCTCTTAAAGTTTTCAACGCGGGCTAGGATGCTAGTAACAGAGGAAGGGGAAGGCCTCCTCTGCGTTGGAAAGACCAGGTGGAGAAGGACCTGGCTTCACTTGGCATTTCCAATTGGCGCCAGTTAGCACAGAAGAGAAATGAATGGCGTGCTGTTTTGGACTCGGCCAAAATCACTTAGGTGGTTACAGCGCCAATAAAAAAGAAGAAGATTTACTCCATTATTGTGAATATATGGACGGAGGTATGCTTTAAAATAAACTGATCATACCCATTTTTTTTTATTTATGTCCTTAGAGGTTACATACGCCTGCTCCTTCTAATTTTCTCCAAACAATGTATGGGGCTAAACCACTGTGCGGCGGTGTGCTCGTTGCTGTTCGTTCGAGTCTACCCAGTAGACAAATCACCATATATTCTAATATAAGTTCATCCCAGAAGCGTTTTGACATTGATCAAGTTATTGGTACAACCGCTATAGATAAATCACGTGGATTATTCATTTGAGTAAGCGACTTAAAGGCAGGTCTAGTTGAACTGTATAAAATTCATATAAATATCTGCTGTTCTGTCTGAATAGTGTTGATGATCATCAAAATAGTATAATTGTAGGCGATTTAGCTTACCTAATGTGAAGTGGTCTTTTGATGATGACGTCAAGCAACTTTTACCTTATGAAGTATCAAGTGAGTGTGAATCTGAGGTACTCGACACCTTTGCTGAGTTCAACAGAGTTCATAACGACAATAACCATATTCTTGACTTAGTATTTACAAATCATGTATATAATAATATAGTGACCTTAAAACTGATGTCGAGCCTCCCTCTTCACCCCCCATTCCTAACTTCATTCATTACAAAGCTTTATGTGTTCGTTTCGAACTTATCAACTATATAAAATCAGTTAGTTGTAATCGCAAAAGCTATAACTTCACTGAAGCCAAATTTGATGAGATTTCACGCTCATTGATCTTGGTGGGCTGGGAATCTGCCTTGGGCATCGCCCATTTGTCAATCGCTTACGATACTTTTAGAGACGAACTAGTAAGCTAGTAAGGACAATTGAAAGCTTGGTCCCTATGAAGTCCGTGCGAAATCTTTCCAAACCGGTCTGGTATAACTCTAGGCTTATCAACCTAAACAATAAAAATAAACCAAGGCGTATAAGCGGTATCGCCAGTCGAGTTATAGCTTAGAGCTTTTTGAAACCTACAGGGGGTTACAAAACGAGTTTGATGCTCTGAATAAATTTTTATATCAGAACTAAATCATAAAAATGCAGAGTGAAATAAGGTCTAATAGCAAACGGTTCTGGAGGTTTGTGAATTGCAAGAAGAAAACTACAGGGATTCCTGACATGCTCCATATTTTGGGCGAATCTTCGTCGAACGTTCAGATGATTTGTAACATGTTTGCCAAGTTTTTCCGTTCTGTGTATGCTCCTCATTCTGAAACCAGAACAATCAATGCTTCCTATAACAGCAAACTTGTCCTTAAAGGTTTGCAGCTCTCAGAAAATGAAGTCCTAGATGGCCTTTTAGCTTTGCCAAACGACCCTATTCCTGGTGAAGATGGCTTTCCCCCTTCCTTGTTCAAGAACTGTGCCCCAGTGTTGGCGGTACCATTATCTATAATATTTAACAAATCCCTAAATTTATGTGAATTCTTACCAATTTGGAAAAGATCCCTCTTCACGCCTATACATATGTCTGGGAGCAAGT
>NW_023461731.1:0-23584 GCF_013731165.1 Rhagoletis pomonella
TTTTTCACTTACTACTATTTATACCGAGTACATGCATATTGCTTTGATACCTTTTTTTTTGCTTTGATGAAGATGTTTTGATGTTAGTTGTTGTTTTGTTTGCTACTGATAAAGATGTTTTGATGTTTTTAGTACGTCACTGGGATAATGAAAACGTTCCTTAACTCGCGTTGATCCCTGCTCGGGTGCCAGTTACAACTTACACTGCTTAGAAGTTAAAAAAAATATATATGCTTTGGGGACCCGTGCTCTTTTATTGTGTTCTTAATTATAACGGAAAATTACAAAGTATTTTTATTAATGCTAGACCTACCTACACCTTCCCTTGCTGCGCCGTTGCCGGAGGCTGTTTCAACTATGCTTTTGTAGTGACTACTCGTGGTCAGCGTGCTATTGATTTTTGAGTTATTCTAATCATCTCTGATATTAAACGTTCCATTTCGGATATGAAACTATTTTGGTATTTCGGGGAATTGAAAACGCCGCTGACTACTGCAAAGCGTATTGCAAATTCTTTGGCTGCTGGTTTTACTAATTTTGCAGCGCGTTTTAGCTACAAAATTGGAAGATTTTTTTTTGTCATATTTTTTATTTATATTTGTATTCATTACATCCACGTTATTGTTGTTAAGTCCGTGGAAGTTGACCCCTCATCGTCTAACGATTTCAAATCTAATAGTGTTTTTAGGGTAGTACTTGTCCAGTACGTAATTTCTAGACACCTTTTTAATAGTTTTAATTCTATTGACATTTTCCTTTTTTACCCACTAAGGGCAGCCGTTTTTATCCTTGGCTGTATATCCAAGCCTGTTTGTACACTGCAAGTAGAGCGTTTATACTTTGCATTACCGCAAATCCTGCAGCTTAGCTTGCCTTTGCAAGAAAGTCGCGTTGTCAGTTAAAAAATTGTTTGCAGCATACGTATTTTTGAAGGTGACTTTGTATAGTGACCTTTCTAAAGCGTAAATAAAGTCTTAAATCTTCAAATCGAGATCTTTTACGTGAGGACTCTCATTCTCAGCGTTGAAAGGATTCGTTTGAATATTTGGCGGAAAAAGCGTGCCCCAAATTGTTAAATTTGTTTTCAAGGTGCAAGTACGAACTATTAGTACGTAATAATAAGAAAAAAAGGTATATTAAAATTAATTATATTCCTATGCTGCGGTTGTGGTTTATGTAGCATTCAATGGAGTTGATGTTGGCCTTTAATGATTGACAAAAGTTCGTTAAGGTAGTATCTTTAGTTGCCTGATTTATGTAAATCCTTAAACAGTTCTGTTATCAGTTTTTCTAGCTCAGATACCTTCCCCTTCAGGTATGCGGGCTTACCTAAAACAGACTGTGATACGTTAGTAGTTTTCTTGGTGAAACTGGCCGACTTCGAACATT
Organism: Rhagoletis pomonella; assembly: GCF_013731165.1. Taxonomy (NCBI): domain Eukaryota; kingdom Metazoa; phylum Arthropoda; class Insecta; order Diptera; family Tephritidae; genus Rhagoletis; species Rhagoletis pomonella. Next base: position 1,390 of record NW_023461731.1, read on the forward strand.
CCTGGCCTGATTGGCATCGGAGTACAACTTTTTAGCGGTGGTACTGTATCTCTAAAAGGGTCACCAGTGGTCATTAGTGGGCCAAAGTCGGCATCCTCCATAGTCAGCAGGTCAAATCTGTTTGAGTTTTCTGGAAAATACGTTTTTAAAGTTTCGCGTCTTGAACTCCTTTTGGCAACCCTGATGTGGTTGACTTCCTGTTCCTTCTCCTATCGGATAACACATAAACAGCGCTATAACAAAAAATACATTTTTGGTGGCATTGCATTGCATCACATTCAGTGTTCCCACATTTTTTTACAAGAAAATTGTGTATGAGCTAGACGGCATTGTCTAAGAGGTGGAATATAGAACTCTACTTTTAGTTTAGTATACACAAAAAACTATAGGGCTATTCGCGATTCGGTGCATAAGAGCTGACAAATTTATGCAATTGCAGAAATATGCCATGGATTGTGAGCGACCTTTATTAAACTGTCATGGTAAAGCTTTTGCAAAACACTTTTTGTGCATCAGCTTTGGTTTTGTTTATGAATGCAATGCATAGCATATTTATGCTATGGATTTTCGGTATTGCAAATTTGCCAAGCCATGACAAATGCAAATGCGTGTATTTTGTTTGTGTATTGCAAATAATTTGCAATACAAATTTGCAATGCAATGATGCTAGGCCATTTGCACCGGATCGCGAATAGCCCTTATGTACCTACATTGCATTGCATTTTTGACTGAACACACTCCAAAGGGTGTAGACAGAGTATGTCTGCTAAGAGCAATCCTTATGGTCTAAACAGGCTCTGACCATCGCAATAAACATGATTGCCTAAGTACTATATACATTAAAATGCTTACTCTCCTGATTCTACGCTATATTACCTAGTTATTTGTTACGACTGGTCATACTTCTTTGGCTTTCTGCAGTCTTTGGAATGGTGGCCTGAACAATTAAATTTGTAGCACCTTAGACGTTCATCGGTGCGTTGCTTTAATGCTGTGCGTTCCGGCAATGTAATATGAGCAGAATGCTTTCACAAATTCGTTTGGTAACATAAAATTGTGCGATCTTTCTTCATTCCGGAGTTGCTTGTCTGGAGTTCCTTCAGCGAGGTAGTCGGCGAATTCTTCATAGCTTATGTTCAAATCCGCTCTTAGGGCGAACTTGTCATTATAATAATTTGTGAAATTTTCTTCCGGCACCCACATTCGACTTTGGAACCTAAGACTGCGTTCAAGCTTTCTTCGTGTGTACCCGCCATTTGCTTATCTTTTTCAAGCAGAGCCTTTTGTCGCTTAAGGAGCTCCATTTCTTTTTTCAGCGGGTAACGGATAATTGTTCTGCTTAAGTACAACTCCCGCTATCGCTGTCTTCGGCGTGCCTTACTGGACGACGCCCTAAAGTGCCGCTTACGTACCAAACCATGCCGCTTCGAAAACACACTCCATCGTTGTCGTCGTCAATAATATTGTTGCTTCTTAAAATTCTGTCGTTGTTTGCACCGTTATTCCCACCATCATTTGTGTTATTGTTCTTAAAATTGGCTTGTGCCAACGGCCGTGCACCAGGTCTTCAGCTGCAACAGTGAATAACTCTCAGCGCTTATGTTTTTACTTTCCATTTTTTATCTATGCAATGGTTTTGCAGACCACTTCTGATGTAATTTATCAGATTTTAGTGGTATCAAATAAAACTCAACTTCTCTTATATTTGCTAAGAACAATCCTTATGGTCTGAACAGACTCTGACCTTCTCTTAAATACTAATTTCGTATAAACTTAAGAGCTATTTACATTAGTGCTTACAGCAAACATGACTTAATACTAGCAGTAAACATGTTGGTTTACACTAACCCATGTAGAAATGCTGACAACATGAACGCCCCTGATAACACCATAAGTTTCAAAAGCCGTCCTTGAAATGAAGGCTCTTAGACCCGTTTGTTTCAGTTGATCATTTAACAAGACATTGTTTGCGACAAAAGCGCATTTAATGCTACTTTATAAAGGGTATGGTCTATCTTTGTAACGGGTGATTTTTTTGAGGTTAGGATTTTCATGCATTAGTATTTGACAGATCACGTGGGATTTCAGACATGGTGTCAAAGAGAAAGATGCTCAGTATGCTTTGACATTTCATCATGAATAGACTTACTAACGAGCAACGCTTGCAAATCATTGAATTTTATTACCAAAAAAAGTTGGCAGAAAATCCGCTTTTTTATCGACAAATTTTGTTCAGCGATGAGGCTCATTTCTGGTTGAATGGCTTCGTAAATAAGCAAAATTGCCGCATTTGGAGTGAAGAGCAACCAGAAGCCGTTCAAGAACTGCCCATGCATCCCGAAAAATGCACTGTTTGGTGTGGTTTGTACGCTGGTGGAATCATTGGACCGTATTTTTTCAAAGATGCTGTTGGACGCAACGTTACGGTGAATGGCGATCGCTATCGTTCGATGCTAACAAACTTTTTGTTGCCAAAAATGGAAGAACTGAACTTGGTTGACATGTGGTTTCAACAAGATGGCGCTACATGCCACACAGCTCGCGATTCTATGGCCATTTTGAGGGAAAACTTCGGAGAACAATTCATCTCAAGAAATGGACCGGTAAGTTGGCCACCAAGATCATGCGATTTGACGCCTTTAGACTATTTTTTGTGGGGCTACGTCAAGTCTAAAGTCTACAGAAATAAGCCAGCAACTATTCCAGCTTTGGAAGACAACATTTCCGAAGAAATTCGGGCTATTCCGGCCGAAATGCTCGAAAAAGTTGCCCAAAATTGGACTTTCCGAATGGACCACCTAAGACGCAGCCGCGGTCAACATTTAAATGAAATTATCTTCAAAAAGTAAATGTCATGGACCAATCTAACGTTTCAAATAAAGAACCGATGAGATTTTGCAAATTTTATGCGTTTTTTTTTAAAAAAAAAGGTATCAAGCTCTTAAAAAATCACCCGTTAATTCGGTCCATATCTTTAAATCTATAGGGTTTTGATTTGATCTTATAGTGATTTACCACTATTGGTTCTGTTATCCTTCGCAATTTCTTGCATCAATTAAAACAAAGACATCACCAAGAATATTTTGTGGGTGTCTATACAACTCTGTCCGTCACTGTTCAATGTGCTGCTGTACTTTTATTTGTACCGTTAACTGTCGCGCTATCCATTGTCTCACTTACTCTTCTGCCATTTTATTGACGGTACTTTCCTCATTATCCATGTTTTTCTCATGTGCTTTTACGGTTTTTTTTTCTAACCTCAGAGGCTCCACTTATATTAACACTTCTGTCAATGTTTTTTGCTTTATATTTCAAAAAACTATCTTTCGCCTCATTTTCTTTTTTAAACGTTTCCCTCTCGTTAAGTTTATGCCCGATACCACCTCAAAATTATCTGCCGTTGACACCCTCGACTGCAATGTCGACGAGTCGATTACGCCGTTCGCGGCAGCCTCGCGTGTATGAAAAATATACATTCGTTTGCTATTGAAAAAAAAAAAAGTATTTTTAGATGTTGAACGCCCACCTGATCGAACTCTATGTTCAGTGAATGTCGATATTTTTTTTTTTAATATTAACCGTATTTGAATAGTCTGTGGTTTTTTGAATAAAAAATATATATATTGCGGCGAAAAATCGTTTTATTTCACCGTTTTTAATTTTTTTTTTAATCCGTCAATATGAAGGCCCTCAAATTAAGCGTTTTGATTCAGTGATGAGCTCTTCATTCGATCCAAATCTCTTACCGTCCAGACATTTTTTTCAGGTTGGGAAACAGTTCGTAGCCCAATTTATGAATTTTTTACATGGTGACTACACACTTGTGCACCCGTGCATTGTCTTGATCTAACAGTAGTTTTTTCTTCGCCAAATGCTGTCGTTTCTGCTTCAAGTCAATACTGAATCTGCGCAAAAGCTCCGAGTAGTATTCGCCCGGTGATCCCTTTTATCCTTTTCAAGGTTATCGATGTAAATGACGCCGCGTATATTCCAACAAACTGTGAGCACGTTCACCCGGAGAAATCCACTGTTGATTGACGATCAAAACGGTACAAAACCTCGTTCGTATCGCACCTGAACAGCGCCAAGTACTTCTCACACAGTTGCGTTTATGGTCGAGTGTGAGCGATTGCGGCACCTATCGCGCGGATTGTTTTTTTCATATCTAAATATACGTGTAATATGTGATGTAACCGCTCAGTTGAGATGCTTACAGCCTAAGCCACCTCATACATGCATGCACCTGCACTCTCCGATCGTCCAATATTATTTCATGGATTTCATCGATGGTTTCTGGCGCGACGATCTCTTTTGGGCGACCTTAACGTTCGGCGCCACTTGAGCTGGTACCACCACAACGGAACTCAGTAAATCAATGTTTAACCATTTATATTGAAGGTGCAAACTCCCCATAGTATTTATCAAGCCTTTCCTTGGTTTCGATGATGGTTTTTTTTTTTACGGAAAAAATTATGCTCAATCAGTACAAATTCACTTTTTTCCATTTTCGTTAAATATCACGAGTAGGGGAAATTTAAACTGCATAAACTTATTCATTTTGAATAAATATATTTTAATTTACTTATTCGACTACTACCTCATTTATTTTTTTATTAATTAAAAAATATATTTTATGAAACTTCTTTATTGTATTAATAATGGTGAAATGCTTTTGGCGCTTGTTTTCATTGCATATTCCTGATTCCTCGGTTTATGTTTTCAGTGAAAATACGCTCACTGACATGTGGTATAAAAAACAGTGCATCAATTGATCAACTCCAAAATCAGCTCCCAGTTATTTGTAACAGTATTAGAATTTTGAAAAAAATACTCCTGACGTGATAGTATCTGACTGAAAATCAATCTCAGTCAAAGACAAGTACTGTGATAATATTTACAGTTTCATCCAAGATTTATCGATAAAAAAGTTTTAAGTTTAATATGTCAAATCAAGTTATGAAACGGTAGAAGCATTTAACACTTCCTTTTATAGTTAAATATAATATTCTACAAATTGATTTACTATAAAATTCTTTTACAATTAGAATTCTTTTAAGTTTATGTCTATCCTTTTCCTATTTCCGTTTTGTTTTGGTTCACTTTTATTTCTTTTCTTTTTCTGCTCTCTTTTGTTGTTTCCAGAACAAATAAATGCAACAACTACCGCCTGCATGCCCTTGAACGGGCATCTGCTCACTGCAGCTTCGTCAATCGCCAACGCCAACATCAGCATCTATTCTCATACCAATGCAGTACTAGCAGCGACCAACAATCGCCCTCCTGCTGCAGTTATCGGTGTTCCTCCTGTTTCTACCGTGGCTGTCAGCGTCAATGGCACTTCATTGAATACTTCAAGTGGCGGCAATAACTATACTAATCCGCCTATATTCAACCACCCGCCCATCATTTCACCCACATTCATCGAACACAAGTACTCGGCGAATACTTTCAAAGAGAAATTTTTGGCAAACCTGCGTGCCAACCATAGTAGCGCCCACAAATCAAATAATAATATCAATGGTAGTAGCAACAATAAACAATCGTCTGACAATTGCAATGCTACTACCAATGACAGTAACAACAATAATGGCAACAATGCCAATGCGGTCGCTAATGAAGCTGGTACCGATAATTTGATGGGCAATCACTCTAGCAGCGACTCAACAGCCAACGCTACTGTCGGTATCGATGACTTGTGTTCCATACAACAGCAATTAAGTGAAAACTATAATAAGAACACGATTTATCAGAAGACAATAAATTGAACGCTTTCAATGAGACGACCAGCTTCGAAGTGGTGAAGTTGCGGAGCTGCGTGCAATATCCACGTATTTATATATGTATCTCCTATATATATAAATAATACGGTAAATATTTGGCTGTGACGAAGATGACGAAGACTACAGAAAGGCAAAGCGGCGAGTGCAACAAACAAAGAAATTAAATTCAAAAAGTATAATAATTAAATAAACAACAATGCACGAGAGAGAATTGAAGGCTGGGGTAAAAGCTGAAGATAAATGGTGGGTGCAAATTGGGCGGTTAGTTGAGATGCTATGACACTCCTCATAATTGCGAGGTAAAGCTTAATATTTTTCAGTGTCGTTTTGAGCTATACGATAATCTGCATATTTTTTGTATTAGTTAAAGCTTTTTGTTTAAATTTAAATCATATTTCACGATTATTCTTTTTCGTAATTTCATCGCATTGAATTCATTGTACACATTTTTTGCTTTAAATACGAGATTTTGTCAAACATTTATTTACATAATTGGATTTAAATAAAAAAAGGGGCCGCAAGGCCTCTGATGTAATACAGAAACTGCAATATGAAAATAATACGATTTATAAATCAAAACTTTGTTTATTTTTCTGTGGCGAGACTTTTGTCAAACGTTTGGTTTCTGTAATTACTTTTAGGCGACTAATAATTCCATTGCAACAATCGTTACAGAATCGTCCTTTTTTAACCTGTGCATGTAGTATAATTAAGTATAATAGCGAAAACAAATTCTTAAGTATGTGTACTATCAGCAACTAACATAACGGAATGACTTTTACATTCTTATACAAAACTAAACTGTCTTTAATTTTTGGTATCCAATGTCTCAGCAGACCAAATGTTCGCAAATCATACCGCCTGCGCCGGGTTTTACAATCAAAAAAGTTTTCACGGTTTTCTGCTCACATGCGACCTTGTGTGCGGACATTTAGCCAGACTCGCTAAAGGCTCGTGTGTTGGTCAGCTGGGGTAAAACATACTGCCTATAAATGCCTAAATTTATCAACAAAATTACTCTTTTGTATTTTGCTGTTTGTATTTGCAGCGTAAACTTTTTGAATCTTTTTGGGAGGGAAAAGTATTTTAAAATACTTTTATACAATATTTACAGCGAGTGCAAATTTAAGAATTTCATGTCGCTAGCTGAGTTAAAAGTTGCTAAGTCCACTTTTTATGAAAACTCATGTTTTAAATAAAAATACAACGTTTCGAAAAGGAGTATGATCCATACTTGTTTTATGTTTTTTCGTTTATATTCAATGAAAGGACAATTTGCTAAGTCCAAAAGAAGCTCCGATAATTCCATGAGGCCAAAATAGAACGAAATCTTTTAATAAAGATCGAATCCCTCTGATTTGTATGGAGTTTTGCTTTGCTTTAAAAAGGAAAAATGTTGTATTCAAAGTTTTGCGAAATAGTACTTGAAGAAAATGGCCATACAAATTTTTTTCCTCCTGTAAAATTTTTAAATTGGGACTTAGCAACTTTTCACTCTAAGCTAGCGATACATGGACATATGTATGTAATCGAGCAAGCATGAATTTTCGAAATAATTTCGTAATTGAATTTGGGTTATCAGACTAAGTATTGGCAGTGCACATTGATTTCATTGCCTTTGGCTGCGTACTCGATGCACTTAAATAAGTCTCTACCAAAAGCTAATAAGGTATATAAAAAAAAAAATAAAAAATAAAAATTATCGTAACTAACAAAACTCGCTGTACCAAAAACTATCTCAAAGGAATACAAGCATTATCCTAAACTCATACTTACCCATTTACATGAATATATATGTATGTATAAAAAAAAAATATAATAGCATTCGTAATGTTACGCAAAGGCACTTGTAATAAAAATTAGGAAAATTATTTATACTAAAAATCTCGATAAAAAAAAATTACATACACACATGCAAATGTATGTAAAAGTAAGCTTTAAGGCCAAATTTGCATTTCTTTCCACGCGAACTAGCTGCCGCCAGTTTTTCATATCCTTACCTCTCAGTCTTACTACTGTCTCTTAACACACTCGCTCTTAAATACAATAGTTTATGGCCATTTTCACAGTAGAGAGTTGTCTCATATTCGGGAGTTAATCAACAATTAACTTCTGAATATGATTACACTCTACACTGTTAAAACAGCCCTTTTTAGCCTGTCAAATCATTTGATTTTAACTTTTTCTGTAGCAAAATGTAACGCTATTTGTATATGCTACGTATGCATATGAAAATTTGTTTATTCTCTTTAACTAGTCACTATTCTTATAGGCAAATTATAACTAATTTATGGTTTAAAAATCGTATTTATAATTATTTTTGTACATAATGGTTAGCGTAGTTGGTAAATAGTGAAATATTAGGTGCGTTAATTTGCCGATTAGTTTGAAGATATGATGTCAAATGATTGAAATTAATAAAATATGTATGTATCTAGTAACTATGTATTTTTTCTTTAAAAGAAACCCTTGAAGTAAGAAATAAAAATAAACAAGCGAATGCCTACTTGGTAAGGAGCACGGCGTTTTCTTTTCATGATTTTTGTTAATGGTCGTCGCCTTTACAATGCGTCTATGTACAATTCATTAAGAAGTTATACGCTCTGTTCACTTTTGTGCGTGTATTAAGAAGTTAAAATTGAATGTTAAAAATAATAAAATGGTTTACATAGAAAGTATGATTATCAAAAAATAAAAAATAAATAATAATTGAATTGTGAAATAAAGTCTTAACCCATACAGCTAAAGAATATCGCTTTTCTATGCCTACTAGTATGAGTGTGTTCAAGGTTCCAATTATTGTACTACGTAAAAATACATACATATGAATACATAAAGCATAAAGCTCTAAAAAAAAAACCTAATTCAAAAGGTTTGTAATATTTGTATCTAATAATCAGCCTAATCGCCAACCCCATGTGAATAAATCGTTACCATAGTTTAACAGGCAAAACAAAAACAAATTGGGAAACTTTTTTTGTTTTGCTTTATAATTTTTGGCAATATTTGTCCACATGGAACTCATAATATGGCCGAATAGAGCGATTAAAAAAAGCTTGACATTAGTTTTGTTGTAACGATTTCTTTATCTTATTTGGTTTTAGAAAATATGTGCATTTGATGTTTCTGCTGTCGAAAGTAGAATTTATTAAATCGTTACCTAAACCAACTCCCGTTTGCAATCCCAGCAGATAGTTTCAGGAGCTAAAAACCCTTGCAAAAGGATTTCTTGAGTGTCGCGAGGCCCTCCACTCTGCGTTTCTTTCTCCTTTCTTTTGTGTATGGAGTGGCACAAAGTGAAGGTCTTCTGCTTTTGCTACCCATAGAAGGCACTTTCGAGGAGTTCCTTCAAAGCTGCTTCTTTAATTCATAAAAAATCATACTTTGAGGTATTTATTTAAATTTATTAAATATGTTTTATTGCAACTTAAAATGAATATGTTAAATTCATTAGTAATGATAAATAATATTAACTTCCACATTCGCGTAAATTGTAAATAAAAAAAAACCCTTCAATAAGGCTTGCAAGGAAGCACTTTTTTCGTGGGCAAACTTTTAGAATCGCTTCACTTAAACTATATTCACATTACAGCATAAATTACTTTGATTTGGTCAAATTACTTCACCTAAATCAAGTAAGTTCACATTTTCATTCAAAATGTCTATAGCACGTGTACGTACGAGTGTGTAGTTTGTACTTGATTTCAAAAAACAAATGGTAGCATACCTTAAGGTATGTTTTCAAATTTCTTCAACAGTGGAGGTTAAAATAAATGAATGACCGTTTTTCCTTCAATTGCTTCTTGATTTATGATAAATTATTTCATTTCTATTTACAGCCCGATTCTATGCACTTGATAAATTGAAAATCTTTATAATTTGTCAATTTTTTATTATTCATCAAGAATTTGTATTCTAGCACAGAAATAAAAGTTATTTTCTTGACAAATTAACAAGTTTTAAAATGCCTTTGACAAATTGAAATTTGATAAAATTTCTTTACAAAAAATATATATAAAGAAAACACAGAATAGGGCGGTTAATTTATTGACAGATTTTACAAAGCGAAATTACTTGATTTCAGCATGATTTGCTTATAAATTACAAATGAGCCGTAAATTACGATGATGTGAATATGCTTTAAGAAGGCCTACCTTAATTATCTTCTGGGATTCTCAATTCTATGTAATTTTCTTTTAATTTGAAGAACACTCTTCATTTGATTTTAACAAGCGGTATATAAAATATACACTGAAATTGCTATCTCTTAACCACCAACCCAAGTAGGACTAACAATTAAAAAAACTTAGTTCAGTTTTATTCATATATGTAAATACATATGTACATACATACATACATATGTATGTATATATGTAATTGTAAAAAATATTTAAAAAAAATTACACCGTAAAAAAATTTTAAATGAAATAAAAATTAAAAAAAATAAAAATAAATAAAAGAAAAAAAAACAATAAAAAGTGAAAACATTGAAGAAAAAATATTTCATCTTATATAAGACTGCTGTGTTTTGTTCGTAAAACATATATGTATACTATGTAAAATTATTATAGTAATAATTGTCAATATATTGTACTATACAAAGCAAACAAAATATCAACAATACAATAACTAATCACGATTATAATATTAATATTTTTATGTAAAGCATTATCCTTAGCATACAATATTAAATATACAAATGTGTAAAAATATGCACACACTACATACATATGTATTTAAATATGAATAACAATGTAATGATATTGAAATGAAAGGCAAGGAATGTTAGTTAAATATAAAAAAATATATTTCTTTTTTGCTTTATGTGATCTATTACCTAAATACCTTCATACATTATACATACACAAACATACATAACTACATATATACTAAGGTGTATACACATACATACATACGTACAGTATATATATACACACATATATATAATTGGAAAAATAAATGGTCCTTTGAAAAATGTCAAACTACGTGTATTTTTTACTTTATGTTAAATAAAAAAATAGCTGCACATAAAGCTGGTTTCAAGTCACATAACACTGTTTGTTTTGTAACTTTTTCAGTAAATACTAGTAGCGAGACTGGATGACGAGGGAGGATGGTTCCGTGCGTAGAAGTGGAAAGCTTTTGAATGTCATTCATCTGGGAGTAGCCAGAAGTGATTATTGTGCGTACGGTTCAAACCGCAGCTTATAACGTCCGGATATTTAAAGAACAGAAAGCCTCGGATGACACCCCCTTTTTTTTGATGAGGACGACAGCAAACGTACAAGGGTTTTAATGCCAAGGTGGACAAAGAAGGGACCTTGGGCGCCACTGTCGGAAAATTCAGCCTCCACGGCGAAACTTCCGATAACGGACTGAGTACTAGGTTCCGCCATAAAAAGACCACCAAGCTACATGGCTGTCTCCAGATCGAAAAACGAGAAAACAAATCGACCACGTTGTGATAGACGGAAGGCATTCTTCCAGTGTTTTAGACGTACGTACATTCCGAGGGCCAATCATCGACTCGGATCACTATCTTGTTGTAGCCAGGATACGCAGCCGCCTCTTTGCAGCAAAAAATGTGAACTCACCACTGCAAGGAAAGCGTCGAAAAGCACAACAAAAGGCCAATTTATTCGCCACTAGACCCACACACTTGCTCTCTGAGAGCACTCTTCAACAATCCGACATAAGCAAGCAGTGGAACCATATTTCCCGACCATTAAGTAACGCCGCCGGAGAAGCAGTTGGATTTCAGCGAGCCCGAAAGAACAACTGGTACGATGAGGAATGTCAAGAAGCCGCAGAGAGAAAAGACGCCGCCTATAGGGCTACGCTGCGATTAAACTGAAGAGGGAAGCGAGACGTATTTGCGGCATTAAGAAGAGAGAGACCGAAATACGTGAGTGCGAAGAGCTTGAAATTCTGGCCGACATAAAAAATTCTCTGTTGTACAGAATATGGTCAGATGAACGCATGCCCGACTACTGGAATTGAAGTGTGCTCTGCCCAATCCACAAGAAAGGCGACCCCGCCATATGCGCCAACTACCCCAGGATTAGTCTACTAAGCATAAGACTGAAGCCCAACCTCAACGAACTGATTGGACCTTACCAGTGTGTGTGCCAGTTTAGGCCTGGCAAATCCAACATAGATCAGGTATTTACAATAGGCCAAATCTTGGAGAAGACCCACGAGAATAGGATCGATACACACCATCTATTTGTCGATTTCAAAGCCTGTCAGAATTTGGAAGGACCTCTCCGAGCCATTTGATACCAAACCCGGTTTCAGACAAGATTTCTCCCTTTCGTGTGATTTCTTTAATCTGATGTTGGAGAAGATAATCAGAGCCGCAGAACTGAACCGCTCAGGGACAAACCTTTACAAGAGCGTATAATTGCTGGCGTATGCCGACGAGATCGATATTATCAGAAAAAAAAAACAGGGCTGCGTCTGTTTTGCCTTCTCGGGATTAGATAGAGAAGCAAAGCGAATGGGTCTGGTGCTGAACGAGGACAAAACGAAGTATCTCCTGTCATCACACAAACAGTTAGAGCATAAGCGACTTGGCACACACTTCACTGTTGACAGTTACAAGTTTGAAAAAATAGATGACTTCGTTTATTTGGGAACCAGCATTAACACCAATAATTATGTCAGCCTTGAAATCCAACGGAGAATCACTCTTGCCAACAAGTGCTACTTTGGACTGATTAGGCAAGAAGTAAAGTCCTATCTCGTCGTACAAAGATCACACTCTATGTATAAGTCACTCATCACGCCTGTGTTGGTGTATGGCGCGGAGGCATGGACAATGAAAACATCTGATGAAGTGGCTCTTTGAGTTTTTGAGAGAAAGTTTCTGAGAAAGATTTACGGACCTTACGCGTTGGCGATAGCGAATACCACAGACGATTTAACGATGAGCTGTATGAGCTTTACAACGATTACACAGTGCAGCGAATTAAAATTCGCGATGCTGGTAACAGAGGAAGAGGAAGGCCTCCTCTGCGTTGGAAAGACCAGATGGAGAAGAACTTGGCTTCACTTGGGCATTTCCAATTGACGTCAGTTGGCACAGAAGAGAAATGACTGACACCGCCTACTTATTATCAAACGCTGTATCTCAGTAGCCGCTTCACCAGTCCTTACCAAACCCGGTACGAGCATTGCCTAGGCTCTAGCTAAGAGATCTGTTGAAATTCTTTGAAATCAAGCAATAACCACGCCCACCTACCCAATAACGGCGTTTTACAGAAAAACGAAAGCTGCGATAAATCAGTACCTACTGAAGATAATTCACTCAAAATCGGTTATTGCGATGAAAGTTAGATTATTAAAAAATTTTGAATAATGAACGTGGCGTCGCCCTCTTATGCCCGCAAACGTGTACCTCGGTAACCGATTTATCAATTTCTACCAAACTCGGCGCACTTAACAACTTTGGTATAGAAAAGCAATTTGTTGAAAATTTTATCAAATCGGGCTTAAATTATACTCCGATATTTCAATAACAGAAGAGGCTAATTTACTCAAAGTTAATAGTCACAACAATCTCTTTGCAGTAAATAAGACTGCTATAGACTTTGAGGAATTGGGCGTGGCACCGGCCACCTTATGACTACAAGGGGTATCTCGGTAACCACTTTATCGATTTCTACCACACTTGGTTTAATTATATCATTAAGTCTAAGTAAAAAAATACCCCTGCTTATCATGCAATGGTAGTTTAGAGAAATTGAAACAACAGTATTTGATACCTGCGCCGATTTTGCCCGAACTTATACTTCTTTCCCTGATTTTTATCCCTCGGTTCTCTGGCTTCTTTTGCCTTTTGATAGTTTTACAGGTTTAACCCGGAAAAGTTGGGGGCCGCAACTTAAGAGTGTTCGCTATGCAAAAAACGTGTACTAGTTGGTACCAATTGTTACCAAATGGTGTTCGTTTGGCCAAAAAGCCAGTAAAACTTGCAAGGAGAGAGCACAATTTGGACATTTCATTTGGAGGGGAAGTTGCAAATTCATGCTGGGAAAATTTTTGCCAGCAAGAATTTGCAAGCAGGATTGCGGCACACGGTTGCATTTTGGTCAACATTAATTTGAATCAACAAGTTCGTTAAATTTAAAAATTTACAATCTTGTTACGATTTACTAATGAAAGAAATATGTAATTATTTGTTTATTCAATGAATGTAATTATTTCCAAACATTTGAAAGGTACTCGGCTGAAATAGCTGTATTCGTAATGGAAACGCAGTTCACACCACTGTCCATATAGGAAATCCGACAGTGATTTCCACAAAGAAATTGAAGCGTATGTTGAAGAAAGTCAGAATAAGAAGAAATATACGTATTGGTACTGTTTTGTTTTCCACCTGAAATAATTTCAAAAAATTATTATGTTCGAAATGCAACCGTGGACGCCAGCTGGCGGTGAAGCTTGAAAATGTTTGCTCATTCCTGTTCGCACAAAACTCAGGAAGTTTCTTTCTCAGTATTTTGGTACTGGCTAATTCTTAGGAGCGATTTTTCCAGAGCAATGTTGAATCGCCTCATGTAAAGGCAGCTTAAGCATCAAGAACCCCGTATTTATGGTCTGCTCTATGCTTATGTTATACGAAATTACTTTACATATATAAGTTGCGTTCCAGATGCTTCACGATTTGCAGGTTTTTACAGGAAGTCGTTCCAGGTGACCACCTCCCATAAGGTTTATTAATGGGGAAAACAGCTGTTCCTGCAAATCGTGAATTTCGTGAATATCGTGAAGCATCTGGAACGCAACTATTCATATAAATGAAGCATAGTGAAATTGCTCGGAGCAACTGTTAATGCAGCAGTAAGACTCAAAGAAATCAGATCATGGATCAAAGTAATCTCTAGTCTTTCAGATATCTTAGGAACATAAACGTGTCAAAGGTGTATCAAGAAGAAGTGTTCGCCATCCAGGAGACCTCACGGAATCTAGCTCAAAGATATAGAGAGAACAAAAGAGTCTTTATTCTCTTTGGATAACTCCTTCGTCCTATTTCCTTATAAGAACTTTTATTTGCTTACATGACGCATCGCATCAATACAGCAGTTCCAAGATATGCTTCAGGAGGGTTCTGCTCTTGAGTCAACGTGAACTAAGAAATTTACGTAAAAAACCGATTTTCATTTTCAGCCCCATTTTTTGCATTAGAAAAATCAAAACCGCCGCGAAGCAAGCGGTCATTTGATAGTACATATATGAACACTAACATTTTTTTTATTAATTAAATTATGTAATTATTTATTAAAAAAATATTATTAGAATACAATTAAAATCAACACTTTATGCTGGGTTTCTACTAGGCATTAAATGAAACAAATTTAAATGACAAAGTTGGCGTTAAGAAATACCATGGAACGTTAAGAAAAAATTAAATTCGTTTCCAAAATATTATGTAATACCTCTATATTGGCAGTACGCTAACTTCTCAATGTGTAAAGTCAGTACCGTTTTTGTGAATGTGTTGTGTACGTGAGCGCCGTTTTTGTGTATGGGTTGTATACATGTTTATTTATGTATGTGTTCCTTTTCTTTCGTACGTGTTTGTTGATTTATCTGTACTGTAATGTTTACTGCCAATATAAGAGTGTGTATTACATATGTATATGGTTTCCAAATGGCATTTTTTATATGCCATGCATTTTTCGTCATATCAATGCCAAGTAGAATTTCAGCATTACACATCTTTGATTTATCCGATGTTGCTCACTTTTTATTACCTCTCGTGCATATTTAACATATTGTTTGGCTGGAATATTGTGATAATGTTTAATATGTGTACATAGTTATAATTACAGATGAATGATTACAGTATTTTTCATTTTTATATCATTGCGTTATTGGTTTAATACTTACATACATATCTAAAATTGTGTATCTATAGGATTTTATTTTTTTGAAGCCAATTGCGCAATATACGAGCTGATTTTCTCTAATAGCATGCGATTACCATTCGCGCTTGCTTTATTTTGTACGGCATATAATGTGTTGATATCACGTTGTTCAAATGCGCTATCCGCAGCTTCATCCCATAATCTACAAAAGTACATTGTTTATAATTATAGTACATATTTAAATATTGTCTTAAAACTCACTCTGCACGTAAATACCAATGCGCCTTCCGATCATCCCGACATTTCATAATGTATTTGCGTGCCTCATGCAAATTATTCTGCTGTAGACACATCTCTACAAACGGCTCATAACCAATGGGACTTTTTTTACTTTTTGCAAATTTCTCCAAGTCATCCCATTTGTATTTTTCAGACAAGGTTATAATGCGCAACCACCAAAAGCGCTTATCTGGTACCTTGAAGTCATTTTTGATCTTTTCCGCTTCTTTGAGCTCTCCAATCTGTAGCAACAGTAGCATCGTGTCATGTATGGAGAGACCATTGAAGCTGATTTGATGCACCTTGCTGTATCTAAAAATTATTCGACTTTATTTGGAACTTTTTGTAAATTATGCATTGAGACTCACTTGGGAGTTAATACATTCTTTTGCATTTTCAATATTTTTCCTGTGTCAGCACACAATTCAGCCTCGACATGCTTTCGCCCCTGTGTATAACTATTGGCTATGATAGGCAGATTTGACTCTAAGCTATCGCTCTCGAGTGCATTGCGGAAATGGTACTCGGCAATGGATTTTTGGTCATCCTCTTGATTGTAGATATCATACAGCGCAGTCCGACTCCATTCGTTCATCATTTTTTTGTAGATATTTAAAGCCATCGGATATTCGCGTATAATTATCTGAAATGTGGTATTATTACATAACTGATGGTATTTTTAAAAGTAATTTACATTAAAATTTGCAAGCATCATTTTCTTTTTAATCTCCAATAGCACAGTAGCCACCAGCTCCGTATCCCCAGATTGCGTGGCACTTCTAATGGCGCGGTCATACTTGCCCAATTTTAGCAATAGCGGCACTTGCAATGATGCGCGAGGTTCCAGTTCAAGCAGCTAATAAATTAAAAATGTATCACATTTTTGCATATCTACAAATTTACTATGTTCATGCAAATACTTTTATAGCAAGTTCATCGCGTCCCACATCATGCGCCTTTTCAGCGATGTTACAAAAAGAGATGCCTTGCACTGAAGGATTTTTGAATTTTTCGGTAATTTTTCGCGCAACCTCATTATCGTCTGTAATAAAATAGTTACTTGCGCTGTAAGTGCCACGAATTCTTATTTGGCTTACTTTTGTCATTTACAACTTTGTGGTAAGCCCAGTGTTCTAAAATCCACGACTCTGGTAATTTCAGGTGTTTTGCTACCTGTATTGCAATGGCATAATGTTTCCGAAAGACTAGGCGGCCTAGCACAACTTCCGGTTTCAGATGACAAAATCTAGAATAAAATTTAAATCGCGCACCTTTAATTTACTAAGATATAAAAATTTGAAGCAAATTACTGTTTATAAGTCAATGGCATTGCAATTTTTTCATGACGTAAAGCATTAAGCACGCGTAGTATTCTGAGTATCCGCATATATTCATCAGGATTGTGTGAAGGAATGAAACCTTTGCCAAAGTACGCAGTCTTAAATGAAAGTTATAATATATTTAATTTTTTATGTTTACCGCAAATTAGCAAAATTATTTACACGTAACAGGCTCTTTTGTGTCTCCGTGCAGAATTCATAACCTGCTGCTTCGATGCATTCGTCGACTGCTATGTCCATTTTATTGCGAAACAAACTCAAATATTCATCAGCTTGGTGTGATTTTTCCTGGTATTTCTTTTGTGCCTCAAATAAAAAGCTGGAAGGTTCTTGGCTGTTTACCGCAAATATATTTTGTACACACTTCGGCAACTTTTGAATCATTTCATGTGCGTTGTTAGTTATAATTCGTACACCATCCATTTCGGCCACGAGAAATATTGCTGGATCATAGGTGAACAGATTTTTATCGCCATTGCGGTTAACAACCAATAGGAATGAAGGATAGGATATGACTACAGCATCAGCCTGATGGTTCTCAGAGCTCATAACCCATTCAATTTGCCGTGGAATATCTTTTCTTCCTGTGTCAAATTCACAATATTTTTTATTCATATCTACTGAGCCTAGCCATAGGAGCCCATTATTTGTATACAACGCTAGATTTTGATGATTGTAAGACACTGACATGAGTAGTATGCGTTCGAACGGTCGGTCAAAGAGATTTCGTTTAATCGTGCCCACGGACTCGCCAGGGAATAATTTAATAATTTCTTGATCACGACCCAACAAACAATATGTGTTTCGTTCTTCTGTGATTATTTCCCAACAAGTGCATTCTGACGCGGATTCTGAAAAAGCCATACCATAACAATGTATATACTTATATATATCATTTAACTTTACTACCACAAAAAATGATATTTTTTGTGATTAACTAACTTGGAATTTCTGGAAGTTGTCGTGTACGAACGTCTTTCGCGTTATTGAGTTTCAAGAATATGCGTCCGGTTGTTGTAAGCACGGCTATGCCGGTACCGGAAGTGGATTGAAATATTTTAGCATCCACAATCTAAATTAAATATTTATAATTGCAAAAAAGAAAATTTTTTTTTATCAAACACACACCTTGGTTAAACTAGCCTCTTGGCCCATACTGTATGAGTCCTTTTCGTTGCCAAACATGTCATAAATAAATACTAATGCATCATCTTGGACACAAATAAGCTCCTCCATATCTGACCAGCCCATGTTAATTAGTTTGCCGTGGTTCCACTGTAACCAATTTGGAATTGTGTAAAAAGATTCATTTACAAATATGCATTATTTTTTCCGTATTATATACAAACCATGATTTTGGCCAACTCCAGACCGGCTGTGTCGAATATGCGTATCGTGGGTTTGACACTACCTTTAACTGGTACAATTTGCTTTGGATCTCGCATCACGGCTAATGGTCCACCAAACGGTGCGCCCACAACTTTCATGTACTCCAAGTCCACATCCAGTGGCCAGTCGGGAGTAAAAAGGTCCAATTTTCTTGAAAATGTAGCGCGTATATTGAACTGGATTATACATAGTGAATATAAAACCTTCGATATATTACCTATACGTATCCGGGCGTAGGACGAACCAATCGCCCGTGTTATACATAATCGGCATTTTGAGTTTTCTTTGTTTAGTAGAAAATCGAAAAATTACAAGAAACTCCTACTTGCAAAATAATAACAAATGCACTTAATGATTAGGGATGGAAACATTTAAGCAATGTTATCGATATATCTGTTAACAAAATTTAAGACTATCGATATCGTTATAACCAGTGGGACAGTGATCGGATGTCTCTAAAATTACAATAGATGCAGCACATTGTATGTAATTCTTGAATACTAGAAGTATTTTTTGTTGCGAACCCGTACGAGTCCGGACTAGTCTGATATAGTCAGAATCAGTCAGATTTTACTGGAAATCGATCCCGTACTCGGTTCTCTGACTATTGAGAGGACAAAAAAGAGAGTAAATAAAAGCTTATAAAAAGGTCATCTCTCTGTCAGAAGTTTCCAGTTTTAGTCCAAAGATTTTTTGCTGGCAAGTTCTGGTAAATGTGTCAAACGATCAGCTGTAGTGTGTTTGGCAACCAAATTGTAAACAAAAGAAAAGTACACTGTGCTAATGCATGTTGAAAAGTATTTAATTTCTTGTTTAAGTGAAAGTATTTTTGGTTATTTATATGTGGGAGCTGAGTGTGTTTACGTATAGAATAAGCAAATATTACAACCAAAATTTGGAGGTTATGTTGTTGTTGACAGAAGTTACAATTTTTTACTAGAAAGCTATCCCGTACTTTCCAATGTTACTCTCTCGCTCGGAGGAATTTTTATTTTTTGACAGATTCACTAGTTTCAGTCAGAGGAATACCGAATTGGACCTTACATATATGCCGAGCACCATTTTTTTTTTTTCTAAAACTGATTAATGCCACATTCACTATCGTAGGCCCTTTTTAAGCAATATATAAATAAATGGCTGCCCCATATAATTAACTTGTTTTGCGCGCTCTCCTCCAATTTTCGGCGCTACTGTTTGTGTTCATGCGTTTTTTGCAGAACATTAGTTGTCAACTGAACACTGTGCATTAAGTTGTCAACTAGATCAGCTGATTTGATTCGCTGGTAAATGCAAAACGAATATGTGAATAACCGTATATCATGTAAATTGTTGCTAAATTTACGGGTCTAACGTGTTCTTGAATCAATAGGTTGTAAAAACTAGTGTTTTCTTACACATTACATTAACTAATAACAAACACAAAGCATACGGGTGAGTGGAGGGCAGGAAGATTAAAAGTGCAACAATGCGCGTATGTATATATATTTTAAATTTCATCTTTTAAATCAAACATTCCATCATGCAGTGCACACGTGTCAGAGCCGCCAGGTTAGTCCAACAACCATCTACAAATATGGATACAAGTGAATCTCCAGGTGTAGCAGAAGGTGTGGACGCACTCACGTTGAATAGTCCTGGTGATGTTAAAGTAGACAAGGTACCGAACGGTGTAGAGGCCACGGAAGATGACGCTGATGTTGTGGATCCGTGGAATGTAACCTGTGCTAATGATGAAGGCATAGATTACGACAAGCTAATAAGTAAGCAATTTTTTATTTTTATTTTAGTACTTCAATAACTGAAAAAATCATTTGTAGAACGTTTTGGTTCCTCGAAAATAGATGAAGAGCTGATAACACGATTTGAAAAGATAACTGGAAAACCAGTACATCATTTTATACGTCGTGGTATTTTCTTCTCTCATCGTGATTTTCATACGATTTTGACTCTGAAAGAACAAGGAAAACCATTTTATCTTTATACTGGACGCGGACCAAGTTCGGGATCATTGCATATCGGACATTTAATACCATTTTATATGGCCAAGTATGTGTTGACATGTTAAGAGTATTAGAGTATTAGTAAAGTAAAGACGATTACAATGCCCTTTAGTTCATAGCAGGGTTGTTGCGAATATTATTCCGAAATAAAATCTTTTCCTTTGGTATCAAATGAAAGAGGACTTAAATATGTATCTTTAAAACTGAAATGTATAAACGAGGGAAGCCACAAATTGAAACATGTTTCAATAAAAAATTTTAATTAATTACTATAGAACAAACCTTGTGTCATGAATATGCATTTCTTTAGTATTAAATTATGAAAGAAATATAAATAGAGGCCGTTCATTATTTCTAAATAGTTCTAGTTTAAAGCTATTTCAGTCCTCTTTCATATGATACCAAATTTGTTTAATTTGGATAGGCGGTTTCTTTATTATCCGAAAAGGACTTTTATTTTGGAATAATATTCGCAAAAACCGTGGTTCATAGTATGAGCGGCTAGTTCTCTTTTTTTTTAACTTGCATATATATTTTTAAAATATATGTTGACATGTATGAGTATTACCGTATTAGTAAAGTAAATACGATTAAAATGCCAGTTAAGTTCATAGTATGAGCAGCTAGTTCTTTTATTTTTTTACTTGCATATATATTTTTATAACATTTTATGGCACTTTATTAAATTCTTCGCATTATCTCCTTTTACTTCCCATTAGATGGTTGCGTAAAGTAAATACGATTAAAATGCCGCTTAACTCTTTTATTTTTTTATTTGCATATACATTTTTATAATATTTTATGCCACTTTATTAAATTCTTCTTCTATGTCCTATATACTTCCCATTAGATGGTTGCAAGAGACATTCGATGTACCGCTGGTTATACAGTTAACTGATGATGAGAAATCGCTGTGGAAGGATCTGAAAATTGAAGAAGCTATTAAATTGGCATATGAAAACGCAAAAGATATTATAGCTATCGGTTTTGATGCAGAAAAAACTTTTATCTTCAACGACTTGGACTTCATTGGGTAAATTTTTAGTTTATTAAGTTTTATGTCTATGTTAATGTATGCATATTTGTTTCAGGAAATGCCCTGCAATGTATCAGAACATTATTCGCATTCAAAAATGTGTCACCTTTAATCAAGTAAAAGGTATATTCGGATTTGGTGACTCTGATATCATTGGAAAAATTGGTTTTCCTGCCGTACAAGCTGCACCAGCACTCTCCAGTACGTTCCCTTTTATTTTTACTGGTAAGAAACCAGTACACTGCCTCATACCATGTGCGATCGATCAAGATCCGTACTTTCGTATGACACGTGACGTAGCACCACGTTTGGGATTCCCAAAATGTGCGCTGCTACATTCAAGCTTTTTCCCCGCACTTCAAGGCGCGAAATCAAAAATGTCAGCCAGTGATCAGAATTCAGCAGTATTCCTTACCGATACACCAAAACAAATAAAGAATAAAATTAATAAGTATGCATTTTCGGGTGGACGTGCCACAGTCGAGGAGCATCGCAAATT
>NW_023461732.1:0-23583 GCF_013731165.1 Rhagoletis pomonella
TGGTAGGTGCTTATATGAGGGTATATAGAAATGAGTTTGCAAAAGGGGGCGTGGGGCATCCTATAGGCGTGGAGTAATTTATCAGCTATAACTTCGGAACAATAAGTCCCACGAACTTGAAATTTGGTATGCAGACACATCAATGGTAGGTGCTTATACGAGGATATATATAAACGGGTTTGTAAAAGGGGGCGTGGCACATCCCATATTCGTGGAATATTTTATCAGCTATAACTTCGGAACCATAACCCCCCTTGAACTTGAAATTTAGTATGCAGACATGTCAATGGTAGGTGCTTATAGGAGGGTAAATATAAACGAGCTTGTAAAAGGGGGCGTGGCACATCCCGTAGGCGTGGAATTTTTAATCAGCCATAAATTGGGAACCATAAGTCACATGAACTTGAAATATGGTATTCATACATATGTAGGTAACTGTGGGAGGTGTTCAGAGTAAAGTATATATAAATGAGTTTGTAAAAGGGGGATATACGTATATATATTTATATATTAGATAACTCGGATATTTAAAACTGTGTTTTTTTTTTTGTGAAACCTTACCATCTTTAGATTATTTTGAAATGGAAATATTAAATCGTTTTTTAATCTCGCGATGGTGTTAAACGAAAAAGGTTCGTTGATGATGAATAAAACTCCTTCCGAATTAAGCATTATACTAGAAAAGTGCAGCTAAATAAAACGGCTAATCGAATAGGCCTCTATTATTCGATTATAAAAAGCGGGAAAATGTGATTTTGTATTTCGAAACTGTATGGTGGAAAGTGTGTTCTAATATCTATTTGATACACAAAAAATGATCACGGCTGTACTTTTTTGCTGATATATTACATACATATGTTCCATTTAGTTAAACAATATAAGAATATTGTAGTATGTACCACAAAAACGTATATTTTCTATAAAATATCATAACTCAGAAAAAAAATCTTCGCTATTAGAGATTTGGGTTGATTGTAGTTCAAAGTGCCTCTTTCCCGGTAAAAAAGTTTGAGAGAAAAAAAAATACACTTTTTGAGAAATTAAGTTTAAAAAAAAATTTGCACTTTTTGTTTATTGTTAAATAAAAAATTTTAAATAATGATAATCAATAATTATATCACTCTATCTTGAAGTGACAAGAACTACTGACATTTGAGTAAAAACATTGTTAGAATCTATTAAATTTTGACAAAGTTATGGTCATTTTAAAAAAACATTCTCACTGTCAATTCGAAAATTCGATTTTTGCCTGAAAAGCAAAATCGCGTTTAATTCGGCCGAAAAATTTTTCCGATGCAAAAGAAAAAATACGTGTCTCATTATTTGGACCAACAAACAATGTATTTGAGTTTTGTCGAAATTAAAAATCATGCTCGTACCTGACCGGTTGTCTGGCAATGGAAAGCATCAGCGGGTTCATTTTTAGGAAACGAATTCTTCATCATATAGGTAGCTCACTTTGCGAATTTGAACGAAATCGGTTAATAAATACGACTTTTATAACTAACTCTACTCCAGCGCCACCAGCGTATTGTCTAATGGGCTATAATAGGAATATATGCAAGGTATAACCTCCGACAATTGACTGGTTTTTTGAGTTTAGTCCGAACAACGAAAACGGCTCTCATTTTATGTATGTACATAAAGCCGCTACTTCGGCTAAGTCGTCGTCTTTCCGCTTAAAGAAAATGCACGACACACACCCAATTTCAGTTTAAATACACATATGTTTTATTTATTTTCACATATGAAATAACGAGTGTATACATTTAATATTTAAATAATAGTTTTAATGAATTTTAAGTAATTTCATTGTAATTCTAACAATAGGCAAAGTTATTTTTAGTACGACATTTCGAGCGTGTTTCAACGTCCGCGTCCGGCTAGAGACTCTCGATTCTTCTGTCCGTTGGTTTTTGTCTCGTTCGTCCGTTCGTATGTTGCGTTCACTTCGCCGTGGCGTTGCCACCTTGTCCGTATCTATTCCCACATTCGGCCATCCTGATGTGTTATTCGACCCGAATGACGAACTCCAGGGCTTCATGAATTCGCATACTGTACTTGTGTTATTCGGTCCTTCGTCGTTCCCTATCTTTTTTCCTCATATCTCCCATGGCTTAACTTAGCGGTTATCGCGTATGGGCCTTGATACTTGGGTTTTAGCTTAGTATTTGTTCCAAACTGCGTTTTCTTTATCGCAACAAGTTCTCCCACCTTATATTTTCTTGCTTTCTTCCGTTTTTTGTTAAATTTTTTAAAATTTTCTGTCTAAATTTTATTTATGTTTTCTTGAGCTTTTTCTCTAACTGTGTTTCTCTCTAAGTGCAAGTCTTCTATTGTTAATTCGTCATATATTTCTCTCAAGTCCGGATAATCAATTCTGCGCATTTCTAACCCGTAAGAACTTTGAAAAGTGATGCTTTCGTACTTCTTGGAGCTGTACGGTTTAAAATATGTTGAACTTTTTCGACGTGACTATACCAGTGAGCTGGATCACTGTGGCATAGCTTTGAGATCATTGGGACTACTTTTTTGTGGACCCTTTCCACTTGCCCGTTTCTTCGTGGCACCCCCGTCGCAATCTATAAATGCTGAATGTTTTCTTGCTCGCAATACGCTTTGAATGCAGTCGAGGTGAATGCACTTCCCCTATCTGTAATAACTCGTTTTGGATTACCGAAAACCGCGCACTGTTTCTTCAGCCTGTCTATTACCTCTTCAACACCTGTAGACTTGGTTGGATACAACCAAACAAATTTTGTAAAGCCATCTATCACAGCGAGTATATGTATTTACTTTTAGCGAGTTTCGGCCAATGGGCCAACATAGTCTATGTGATAAGTACCTTGAGGTTCACGAGCTTTATCAATCGGATTTAATAAACCCTCCTTTTTCCTGCCTTAGCTTCAATTACTATGTATTCTCCGCAACATTTTTATGATTTTACTAACTTTAGTGCTCAATTTCGGAATAAAATAAAACTTCGACCATGTCCTGAGTCCTTTTGGTTGCGAAATGGCCTTGATTGTGTGCTAGACGTATGATTTCGTCTTCCATTGAAGAAGGTACTACTAAAAGTTCCTTAACGGGATCCTTATATAAAACTTCATATCTTAAAAAGTAATCTTAATACTGTTCTTTCTCCAACAATTTCTTAACAGCCCTAATCCACTCGTCTTCCGCCTGTGCTTCCCGTAATCTGATCTTTAGCGAGTCTTCGATTATTAAACAATATACACGGCTAAGGGCATCGACATGTTTCATGCGTGTTCCTCCTCTGTGTTCTACGGTGTAGTCGTACTCCTGATGGTACATTGCCCATCTCATTATTCTGTCTGTCACATCACGTTTACTCATTGTCAATGCAAAAGCATTGCAGTCCGTCACAGTTTTAAATTTCAAGTCCCTAAGGTAAATTGTCTATTTCTTTACTGCCTCAATAACTGCCAAGACTTCGAGTTCATAGGAACTGTACTTTTCTTTCGTCGATGTTATTTTCCGGCTCATGCACTCTATAGGATGCAATTGCTGATCTTCTCCATCTTTCTGCAGTAATACTGCACCATAGCCATATTTCGATGCGTCCGCATGAACTTCCGTGTACGCCGTCGGATTATATAATTTCAAAGCTGGTGCGTTCACTAACGCGTTTTTCAACTCTTGAATAGCAATTAAATTTTCGTCAGTCAAAACAAATTTCGCGTCTTTCTTTAGTAAATCTGTAAGTGGTTTGGTTACCACCGCATAATTTCGTACAAAACGTCTAAGAAATGAAGTAAGTCCTAAGAACCGTTGAATTTCTTTCTTACTTGACGGTATTGGAAACTTTTCAAAAGCCCTTGGTTTCTCGCTTGACGGCAATATTCTTCCATTTTCTATGATATACTCTAAGAAATATATTTGCCTTTTAAAAAATTGGCATTTTGACCTGACCATCGTATATTCAACCCGCTTTCACTTGCACGTCTCAGAACCACCTTAAGTTTTTGTATACCCTCGGCTTCATCTTTAGCCGGGGTAACGATATCGTCCATGTAGACAATCACCGTACCGTCTCTCAACAAATCGTGAAAAATCGCTTGAATACACCTGCAGAACAACGCAGGAATTACGGATGTTGAGCTTCAGCTCAATAAAAAAAACCCAAAGTTTAAATTTGCTTTTCACTTCTTTATTGGTTCTTCAGAACTGCCCTTACGTACAAGCTAACAGTATTATTTATAACAATATTAAGCTTATTCTAGGTTTATTTTGATTAATATGTATTTCTTACATATTATGCTTATTATGTACTTCTACTTATTTTTGCTTATCCATTGATTTCGCAACTGGATAATTGCGAAATCATGTGCAATTATGTTAAATTTTGAAAAGTGCATGGTAAGAAATATTATACTGTTACTACCTGGCCCAGTTAATAGCCGGAATGTAAGTTGGCGGTAGAGTTGACGTAACTCAGGCGAGTTCGAAATGCCAATCGGAACGGAACAAAATTCGTATTGTCCCATTTGCGTAACGAATGAGGTATATTTCCTAGAATCTGGTTCTATAGGAACGTGAAAAAATCCGTCTTTTAAGTCTAAAGTCGTGAACACATAAGCACCGTATAGTCTATCCAGTACTTCATCAATTACTGTCATCGGAAAATGATCTCTTATTATTTTCTCATTTATTTTCCTATAGTCTACGCATAATCTCTTTGATCCGTTCTTTTTGGTCGTTAGTACTATCGGAGACGCATATTCCGATGTACTCTTCCGCACAATACCTTCTTCTAGCCAAGAAGTCACTTGTTCATTTACCCATTTCTGATCTGCCAACGATAATCTACATGGACGCTGATAAACCGATACTTCATCCGTTAAAATAAGTTTAATTTCTATTGGGGAACTTTCTGGTTTCCTGGGCTCATAATTTCCTATTAGGACTTCAATTTCCCTGGCATCTTCTTTACTGGTATTCGACAAATCTACGCTCTGACGCTCGTCAATTTCTTTCAAATCTGTAGTTAAACACAACGTTTCAAATTCCTTTAACCAAAACATGCTTTCCTCGGAACCACCATTCCTTACATCCGCTTCATTACATTTCTTCTCGTCCAAAGAAGTGATATTGCTTCCTCTTACCGCAGCAGCAGGTACGACTGATACCGCAGCATCATCTGTCACATCTAGCCTAACATCACTCTTGATTTCTTTACTTTCTACCGCAACCGCAGCTACTGCAGGTATGTCCTTCTCCCTTACAACATGGAATAACACTTCCAGAAATACCTCATCTACATTGATTTCGGCATCGAAGCAACCCAATGTCGTGAGTTGGCTATTACCTACTCCGCTCAAATGTAGTTTCTGATTTCCTAGCTCTACGTCACCTAACATCAAAAGCGTGTCATACCTCATTACACTGTATTTGCTACCAGTATCTACCAACGCAGAAAAAGTAAAATTGTTTATTGTTATGTCCAAAAAATAGAAACCATTTCTTTTTGTTGCAATATTTCCCGCTTTACCGTCTTCTATCATACTCATTGGTTCACTTTTTACATCTTTTGGCTTTTCTTTACATTCATATGAAAAATGTCCGGTTTGTTTACACTTAAAGCATTTAACCGTATTCTCTTTTTTGACCTTATCTTGCTATATGACCCTCCTTGCTACATTTATAGCAAACTTTTTTTCGAACTATTTTGTTTATCTTTAGCGTCACCTGCACTTGCAGAAGAAGTTTGAGGTACACCTGACTTATTTAACGAATAGTGGAGCCCTTTTACTTTCTCATACACGCGCAATTGTTCTTTTAATTCTCGTAAGTTTTTTGCCTGATATAACATTGTTTTATTTGCCCTAGCATCTGGAATTCCATCCACAAAATATGAAATAATACTTTGATCGTCGAGTGCAATAGGTGTACCCATTTCTATTAGTACATATAAATATTCATTCAAACTTTCTTTGAATTGCTTACGCCTATTTCTCAAAGCACGGTGAATTTCTGCGGCACATATTTTTTCACCAAATTCATCAATGAGCGCATTTTTTAGGGTACACCAATCCCTAACTCCTACCACACCACGGGCAAATATTTTAGCAGCACCTTTCAAAAGTGGTTTTGCATACACAAACTTTTGCAGCTCATTCCAGCCCACTGTATCAGCAACGTCTTCAAATTCAATAATCCAATGATTGACGTCAATTGAATTGTCACTTGTAAAAGCGGATACACTATCTTTAATGTCGCGAAGTGTGAAAGCAACCCTTTCTGCTCTTTGCATTCGTGATGCCTCTGCCGCGGCATTACGGACTGTAGTGTATGATCGTTCGTCGTCACTCGTGTCGTCAGTTTGATTGTTTGCTTCATTGTTATTAAAATGTACCATAACTCTATTTTGTAGGTCTCTTTTTAGTCCGCTTGAGTTCAAATTGAGCTCTCTCAATTTTGCCCTTAACTCGTCAACCGTCATTGCTCTTATTTCACTTGTTTCTATTTTGAATTAATTGTCTTTACTTACAAATAATAATAACATAAGAATATAATAAATATGAAAATTTCTTATTAGAATATTTCTTACTATACAGGCTGATGGTTTCCCTCTCTTCTATGTTTGCTGATATTGCTGTCTGTCTTCTGCTTTTACTCGCGAACGGTTGCTTTTGTGCTTCGTATGTCGACTTTTTCCGCTGCTTACTTTTTATTTATATCCGATTCACTCTTGCTTCGATATTCACTGCTTCTGTCGTATCGTTGTGTCACTGCTTGTGTTGTCGCTATTTCATCCTAGCAATTTTACTTTGTTTCTGTCATTTGTTATTTGTTTCTGTTGTAGCTGTTTTACGACCGCAAATTTGTGCTTCTGTTGACTCTACTTCAGTTCGTATTTATATTTGCATTTACTTTACTTCGGCTTTGTGATTACTGCTTCGCCTCTGCTACGCTTTTGTTTTTAGCCTTGCTGCTTTTTCTGTCGCTATTTCACTCTACAAATTGTGCTATATAATTTCGTTTCGTTCTTGACTTTGCATCCATGTGTTTTGTTGACGCTCGTATTTATATTTACAGCTTCTGTTGTCGTTGCTACACTTTTGTCACTTTACAGCTTCGTTGTCTCTGCGTCGTTTTTGGCAGTTAACGCCGCTGTGCGACTGCGTTTTCAAACAGCCGTTATGACGCTCAATTGGCGTCCCTTCTATTTCGCGAATTCAAACACAACTTCGTAAATTTGAATGCCAATATGTACATACATATTTACTTACGTACGTACATACCTATACTGTACTGTACCACCAAATGCTTTAAAATTGTTACTAAAGCCACTTATGTATGTGCATGTATTCACTTATAGTGCATTATCTCGCACTTTGTCCACACTTCCGCTGATTTTTCTTTAAATTAAATATTTTTTAAATGCATTAATACGCATTTTGTCCACTCGCACACACATACTACACACTACCACACTTAAATTTTTGTATGCTCACATATACATATATGCTTTTATCGTATTACGCGATTTCGCACGTTTTCCTCGCAATAGGGGAAAAAAAATTATTTAATTGTTCTTTCTTGGCACAAAGTTCACATTCCGGTCACGTCCCTATTTGTAGGACTTATGCCGCTACTTCGGCTAAGTCGTCGTCTTTCCGCTTAAATAAAACGCACGACACACACACAATTTCAGTTCAAATACACATATGTGTTATTTATATTCACATATGAAATAACGAGTATATACATTCAATATTTAAATAATAGTTTTAATTAATTTTATGTAATAGTTTTAAGTAATTTCATTGTAATTCTAACAATAGGCAGAGTTATTTTTAGTGCGACATTTCGAGCGTGTTTTAACGTCCGCGTCCGGCTAGCGACTCTCGATTCTGCTGTCCGTTCGGTTTTTGTCTCGTTCGTCCGTTCGTATGTTGAGTTCACTTCGCCGTAGCGTTGCTACCTTGTCCGTATCTATTCCCACATATATGTTTAGAATGAAAAAAAAAAAATCATCATGAAAGTAATAAAGTTTCGAATTTGCATTAACAAAATCGGTTCATAAATAGGGCTTTTATAAATAACTCGACTCCGTTACTTTGAATTTCAACGAAATCGGTTCATAAATACGACTTTTATAAATAACTCGACTCCCGCGCCACCTAGCGGGTCTATTTTTGGTAAACATATTTTCCATCATGCTGGTAGCTTACATTTTAAATTTAAAAGAACTTAATTCATAAATAAGAATTTTATAAATAACTCGACTCCAGCGCTACCTAGCGGGTCTATTTTTTGCATACGTATGGCTGACTTCCAAAACATCAACTGCATTGCATACGTACAAAGTTTAATGTTCCATAACGCCGAACTACAATTGGTTGACAATGTACACTTTTCCAAAACCCTCCGAAAAGTTATCGAAACGCATTGCTAGCGCAATCAGCGCATCAGAAACAAAGTTGATGCTTCTTTTGTTATTGGTTACCATTGGTGTTTTAAAAATGCAAAATTCCGAAATGGTGATTATTGTTTTATTAAATATTCCAAATATGCAATGTATATGGTTGCAATGTTTCGCTACTCTGCATATGCAAAGAGTTTGAATACCGCAGTAGAACAGTATCCAAACATTGTATTGGAACGTTTTGGAAGTCAGCCTATTTCTCATCATGGAGGTAGCACACATTTTGAATTTGTACGAAATCAGTTCATAAATACGACGCCACCTAGCGAGTTTTATGGTAGCCTATAATTGAGAAAATGTTGGACCAAAATTATTAAATTAAAAATCTAATTTTGGGCGGGACGAAGTTCGCCGGGCCTGCTAGAAATGAATAATCAAAAGGAATATAGATAAAACTGGTCGAAATAAGACGCTTCTTTTACTTCTGCCACTAGTATTATGAACTTCTTTGAACCAGAAAATATATTTTTTGACTTAATTTTTTTGCATCTTTTTTTTAACTTCCATACATATGTTTCCACAGAATGCTGTATACATACTAGGGATGTTGCGAATGTGGAATTTTAAACATCCGCGGATGTGAATGCGGATGCGGATGTTTAAAAGCCAACATCCGCGCATGCGGATGCGAATGTCAAGTATTTTTAAGAAATAATTTAGGTGAGTAGGTTACCTAAGTTAGGTATATAAAAATGAAAAAGTTAGTAATTTTAAATAATGTTTTTTTAGTACTTGAAGTTAAAAATTGGAACATTGTATTTAATAAAAAGTAATGTTGCCGCCTTTTCGGGTTGCAGCCTGTTTCTTAAAGGGTCGTAAATCAAACCTGCGCCATTAATAACTACTCGCCCGAGGCGACAAACTTGAAAAACTTGAGACTTGACAAAATTTTAAATTCTTTTCGATTGACGCTGCACCAGTTGAGAGAACTTTCAGTTATATATATATTTTTTCAGTGCAATAATTCCTTTTTGAGAGTTACATCGGGGCTGCAAATATCGGATGTATCCTCCTGACTATCATCTTCACAATCTAGCATCATGGCAAGATCGTTGTTTAAACACCATTGCTTTCCAAAAATTTCTTCATTCTCATTCTTTTGGTAGTTCAGAATTTGTAGCGTCATCAGCGTTTTAGTTTTTGTAATACATTTTTAATCCTTTCTTCTGTGACTAGTTTGAAAAATGTGTGCTTATAGCAAGGTTCTAAATAGGTCGATACGGCAAATAAATTGAAATTTTCTAGGAATGAAAATTTTTAAGAAAATTCTCTTTGGAAGTCGTCTCTGCCAGCCGAATAAGTTTAAAATCTTGTTTTATTGTTAAAAAGCGGGGTGCTTTTTTATAATAATTTGAATTATTGGAATCACAGACGATGAAGGCCTCATATCTGCTTAGTTCCATGGTGACTTCTTGAAAAGGTTGACCTGTAATGAATAGCTTGTAACTCCTTTTTTAATTAGCTGAGCTCGACTTTTCCTAGGTGCAGGCAGTCTCAATTAGTTACTCACCGCTAGCGATGCATCCCGTTTTTTCAACAGACCTTTGGCAAATAATATTCAATAGTTACATAATTCTTACCTAAATAAAGGTTATCTTTTAACGCCCATATAGGGGATTCTCTTTATAGCTAGACATTGAACATTTCCGCTGGAAATACCTATTGAAGAATCTTACTCTCATGAACGAAAGACACATGATCGATTTTTTTTAACGGGTTCTACGTCATCTTGTTTCATCGGAAAACGAGCGAAAAGTAAACAAAGCAAAGAAAACAACGAAAACCAAAATTAGCCAAAATTATTGTCAGCCACTTTAAACGCACAATTTAGGTATAATGATGCAACAAAATGCTTTAAAATGTGTTGTCATGTTGAATTAACTCTTCTTTACTTGAATAAAAGTGTAAAATAGTGGTGCTTGTGATGTAAACAAACGCTCAGCTGACGAACCCGCTTTCGCAAACTTTTTTATCAAAACCAGTTAAAAATACAACGTCGCGTTCTTACGTGATCTTGTATTTTTGGTTCATGTCTTACTCTTTGACTTTTTAACAGTTTTAACGTAGCATCTCCACAGGCAAAAAATATTTGTCGTTTTTTCTGCCAGATATGTAAACGTTTGACCAGTGCAGTTGCACAATATTCGCATTCGCAAAAGCTCCGCATTGATTATTGCGAATGCTAAAGCGAATGCGAATGTTAAAATTAATGCGGAAGCTCCGCGGTCGCGAATGCGAATGTTCGCAACAATCCTGATACATACATATGGGTTATTCCATACAATATTTACACCTCAATATTTATATTTAAAGACAGATTAAAAGACATCCTTGTTTCATTTGACGTGGTATCCCTATTTATGAATATACCCGTTCAATTCGTCATTCGTACAATTATGGAACAATGGAGTTCACTGCAACGCCATACCACAATCACAAGGCAACAATTTTTAACGACCTTAGAATTCTGCCTGAGAGATAAGAATTACTTTTTATATGATGGAACATACTATCAACAAGATCATGGAATGCCAATGGGGAACCCCTTATCGCCAATTGTAGCCGATATTGTTTTAGATAAAATACTTGACGACAGCATCGCTGAACTTAAAACTAAGGACATACAGTGACGAGCAAAACTGTAACTTGGTGTAACACTTTTTACTTCAGCCATCGCTATCTTTCCAAGTTCTAACGACTTTCATACTTTTGTTGTATATTCTTGTTGGTACCATGGTTGCCACAATTTGTAGCTTTCTACCAAAATTGGTAACTTTTAAACGGTTTGGTAAATTGGTAACTTTTATTTCATTTTGGTAACTTTTGCAACTAAATATCTATTGCATTACTAGAAAGAAATGCATTATGTTTTGAATGTGCGTAATTATAAAAACCCTTCGAGTTTCAGTGGCAGCACTACTGACACTTCTACAAAATTACTTCGATTAATTTAGAGTCATCTCATATTCGAATACTGGAAATATTTGAATAACAGTGGCAGCACCAAGGCACTATGGTAAATTTGAGCCTATTTAATGGCCAAATGTCAATTTATTGACTTGCTTGAAATTAATTTTTTTTGTGTTATCTTACAGAGAATACTTCAGAGTAAAAAACTGTATACTCTGGTTTTTAATAAATCTACTTACCGTTGATTTGGTAACCCTCAAAGAGATAGTTTCGAAGTTTTCTGTAAACGAAAAATGTGTAGTTTGATTTGCCACTTTCAAATGCGTGTATCTCATAATCTATTTGCTGCTTTTCCAAAGTGGAAAGTAGAAAGAAAGAGTGATGGTTAGCAGAATATTCACCGAGTATTATAGCTTAAAGCTTGTGCCAAAGAAACTTCCGCATTTAAGTGCCTTTAAAGTGAAATTGTACAATTAAAAAAAAAGGTTTATTTAGTGTTTTAAAAAAATGTTTAAAAACGTTTAAGAAAACTCATCATAAATCGGTAGAATAGTCCCCGATCTCTTATTTGCCCATAATCTTATGCTGCGATTTTGTGCGATATTAAAGAAATTATAATTTTTCTTAGGTAACTACTTGGTACAAAATCATGAGTTTTATGAAATAATTCACGGTGTTATAATTCCAAAATTGGAAAAAAAAACCTATCAGATAACAAGGAGAAAGTTTTAAACTTCAGGTCAGTGGAGGACTCGAGTCGATATTTAAAATAGAACGTACGATGCATCTGTTTATTGGGTTGGGGTCCACTGGAACCCGTGTGACCATTACGCTATTTTTTTGGAGGTGTGACCATTACGGGTTAATTTTTGCGCGGCAAGGCCACTACTTCTAGTCCTACTACTGGGCCAAGTTTTAAATTGATATTTCGACATTTAGAATTTTGGCCACAAAATAGGGCAAAATTTCCCATAGTGCAAGGGCTGCACTTCTAAAAGAACTTTCGAATTTTTGCGATAAATTTTGAATTCTACCCTCTCACATTTTAATACTGGCCATCTGGCAATTTTTGGTAAGGTCCATAAATCGTTTTGATTACTCCGGCAAAAAAAATGTCGCGAGCTTTTTACCAGACCCACCTACCGACATGTATTTCGACACCTAGCGGCATATATTTCGACGTACAATAAATTATGAAAAACCGAAGAAAGAGCAAAAAAGAGCAAAAACAAGTAAGAGCAGCGCTGTCTTCGGCTATGCCGAAGGCTTCATACCTTTCATGAACATCTGCAAATTTTAGTTTGACAGATTACTGATTTTGAATACATCTGCATACATCGATAGAGGAGTTACATACTTATATAAAAAATCGCATCTAAACAATCAGAGGTATGGAAGATATACTTTATATGGCACCAATCTAAGTGATTTTCACTGCTATGTGATCGGTATGTAAACCGGTAACACAATTTATTGGGTTTAGTTTCCTACATAAAGGAGATATATCGCAAAAACTGGTATCTGAACAATCAGTGCTATAGGAGATAAAGCTTATACAGCATAGATTTTGACGATTTTCTCAGTAGACTTTGTATTATTATTTATAAAATATCTTACGAAATTTATCGGTTTTAGCTGTTCAAATAAAAGAGTTTTACAGTAAAATCCCATATCTGAACAATCAGATGTATGGAAGATATATGTTGTAGTCACCCGATCCTTGTTATTCTGTAAGTATTCTGTTAATAATGAGTGAAAATGGTGCGAAATTTCATGTTCCTAGCTGCATAAATGGAGGAGATATGATAAAAGACCTCATATCTGAACAATCAGTTGTAGGGGTGCTGCAGGTTATAGTGACCCGATCTTCGTTATTTTCACTGTAAGTCTTCTGCTGATAATGGGTGAAAACAGCGCGAAATTTCATGGTCCTAGCTACATAAATGGATGAATTATAACGAAAAATCTCATATCTGAACAATCAGTTGTATGGGAGCTATAGGTTATAGTTATCCGATCTTTTTAATTTTCACTGTAAGTTTTCTGTTGATAATTATTGAAAACTGTGCGGAATTTCCTGTTCCTAGCTATATAAATGGAAGAGTTATAACGAAAAATTTTATATCTGAACAATCAGTTGTAAGGGAGCTATATGTTATAGTGGTCCGATTCTTCCGGTTCCGACAAATGATTAATACATTATAAAAATACATCCACCTACCAAATTTGATCCGGATATCTCGAAAGCTGAGAGACTAGATTGCATACAAACAGACGGACAGACGGACATGGATAAATCAACTCAGCTCGACGTTCTGATCATAAAAGTATACACTTTAATGGGTCTATCTCTTTTTGTTCTGGTACTTACAAACATCGGACCAAAGTTATAATACCATTTTATGCTCATGAAAGGTATAAAAATAGCCATTTCCGCAATTTACTCGAAATTTTGTACGAGTCAAATGGGCGGTTAAAAGCATCCGCCACTTTTTTTTGTGTGCCGGTGCTATTATTCCGTGAGTCGCAGGTCCAAGTATCGGCACATTCCGAACGAAAAATTACACTGAAAATGGCACAACGCCGAAACCGGTTTGTCTCCAAACCAAATTTGACAAGGGATGATGGAAAATCGTTCCACATTACATCATACTCCTACCCTGTCGGAAACACCAACAACGAAAATGAGAATAACGGCACATGCATTAATTAGTTGATAGAAAAATATTTTCTAATAAAAAAAATTATTATAATTGTAATAGCATTTTCAATCTTGAAAATTTATTAAGAAAATAGATTTAAACTTCTGTGCTAGAACTGGGAGTTCTTGATGAATAACCAAAAATTGACAAATTATAAAAATATTGAATTTATTAAGTGCATAGTATCGGGCTGTAAGTGAAGAATTGAAGATTTGGTAACTTTTGGTAACTTTTCTTAAGAGATTTTGGTAGAAAAAAATGTTGGCGAGTGGCAACCATGGTTGGTACATCCCTACTCCCTCTCTCATAACGATTTGAAGTCAATACAACAACAATAAAAAAAACCAGCAGACAAAAATGTAAATTAAGGCAGATGTTACAGGTTTGCAATCACTCTCAGTTTTGCATTTGACAGTTATCTCTTACTTAGTTGAAAGTCAGATGACTTTTTTCTGTATTGTAATTTATTGAAGAAGTTATCACCAGTAAATAATATAGTTAATCAGGAACCATTAATGTAAATAATAGATTTACTGCGGAAAGGCGGGACCGCACGAAAAGTGGCAAAAAATTGTGGAATTTGCTACTTGAAAATGTTAAGGAAGTCTGTCAAAAAATATTACGGTATGATATCTTGTGAACTTAGCAGCAAGTAGCGATGCAGCCACTATTACAGAAGCTCTTAAGGTATTAAACTTTAACGCAAATCAATAGGCAGCGAGGCGAAGAATTCCCAAATTGATCGCAAAGGCATCATAAAGAAGAAAAAAGCAAATTTGATCAAAACACATGTGCGAGTGTGGCAGCATTTTGCTGCATCGCACGAAAACCGGACCGTTGCCTATTGGGATATGTTAGGCCTTACAGAATGCAATAAAAAATACATTTTTAAAATTTAGTTAAAGGTTAGTTGGTCTGAAAAGACTAAATTAATCGCTTTCAATCAGATGGCCAGGCATGGTATTGGTTCAAAGACCCAAATTAAGCGCATCATGTAAGGCAACAGTGAATCACAGTGGTCGGACAATAATAGTTTGGGGTTGTATTTAAAAAATTTTGTTTGTCCGTTAGTACGCATTATGCGCAAGGAACAGTATCTGTTCATATTTCAACAAAATTTGCAAGATGTAGTCGAAAAAATTAGAGTTTCTGCTGAAAAATCACTCAAAACTGTGTGTTTCACATGTTCGCTAAGCCAGGATACAAAAGCAAAAATTTGCTAATTTAAAATGACCTCCATAATCCGCGGACATGAATCTCATCGAGAATTTGCGAAACCAACTAAAAGCACAGCTTAATAAGTATCAAAGTCCGTAAAATCGAGTACATGAGCTGCGAAAGCAAACTAAGGATATATGGGAGGATATACATCCAGAATTTTTACAGAGATACAAATAAGGTATGTCAAATCGAATCCAGGAACTGAAGCAAGCAAAAGGGTGCTGAACATTGTGTTAGTAGTTCTTTTTTTTCGTTAAAATTCTTAAAAAGTTCTTAAAAAGATATGAGTGCAAAACTGTAACATCTGCCTTAATTTACATTTTTGTCTGCTGGTTTTTTTATTGTCGTTGTATTGACTTCAAATCGTTATGAGAGAGGGAGTAGGGATGTACCAACAAGAATATACAACAAAAGTATGAATGTCGTTGAACTTGGAAAGATAGCGATGGCTGAAGTAAAAGGTGTTACACCTTGTTACAGTTTTGCCCGTCACTGTATATATCAAATACATAAATAGGTATGTAGATGACATATTCGCTATCGTAAGGAAAAATGATGTGGAAGAAATCTTAAAAGTTTTTAATTCGCAACGCTGTAAAATCCAATTCACCACTGAAGTAGATGACGGAAACAAGTTAGCCTTCCTAGACGTAGAAATTCACCGTTCAAATAACGTAATAAAAATGAATTCGTATGCGAAAACTGTAGCTTCCTCCAGAATGATCAATTATCATTCCAACCATCCGTGGACGCAAAAGAAGAATACAGTCATCAACCTCATTAAGAAAATCTACGCCTTAAGTGACCAGGAATTCAGAAAAGACAACAGCAGGAAAATTAGAAATACATTGCATAAAAACGGGTATCCACACAAAGCTGTTGAGAGGTTAATAGCAACAGCGAAAAACATGCCAAAAGCTGCGCATTTCAATACTCAACCCGAAACTACAAACAACAAAAGATACACAGGCGTCACATATATACAAAGATTAACAAACAGTAAAACAATACGAAAAAGCATCCAAACCAAAAACATAACATTTGCACATAGACCACATAGAGCGATCAATAGAACTTTTAGGAAAACAAAAGGCGAAATAAATAAAGAACAACAACATAACGTGGTTTACGAAATCAAATGCAATGGTAAAGCTAGCGAAGCATGCAATAAAATATATGTACATAGGCACAACGAAGCGCGCTCTTGGTGTTAGAATAAGCGAACATAAAACCGACGCAAGAAATAAGAATAATAAAGTTTATACTAAAGTTTATGTACGCAGGTATGAAAAACTCGTAACTTCTACAGTTTTGGTGTTTCCATTCACAAATTGTTTCAGCTTACTCTATAAAGTTTGACAACTATTCAGGTTGAAAAAAATAAAAATCAAACATGATAAAGTTAATAAAAACATAAAAAATTAAAAAATGCGATTTTTTAATGCAAACATTTTTTTATTTTAATTTATCTCACACTCTCATGGAAAACCGAGGTTAGTACGCATATTTTGATACCTTAACTGATTTTCTCCGACAAATAGTTTATTAACTGCAAACAATTAAAAAAAGATACTTCTCCGTGAGTTCAAAATTTCGGGAATTTTTGTGTTAGAGATTTTCGAATATCATGACGAGAAAAATAGGTGTCTTCTTTTTTCGATAAAGAATGTAAAAGATTATATTTCACAAAAAAAAATATATTGAGGTGTAAATATTGTATGGAATGACCCATATGTATTTTTGTAATACTAGATATACTTCGTTCGAAAGCAGGTAGGCCTAAGTGTACTATGCACTTATCTTAGTTTAAAATTTTAACGTTTTCGCAGCTCCCTATGTTTATCTTCATCTAACAGCTCCTTTATAGCGTCTTCACTACTGCTAGTGATAGCAGAGCGCAATTTGCCGGCGCAATTAAGTAGGATAGTTTTAGGCACCGGTATGATAGATTCTATTGTCAATTCTTTGGTAAGATAAAATATCGGAAATTAGTTTGAGTGAATCAGCTGTTAATCTTTTTTATTTCTATACGAATTTCTGTAGAGCACGTACCGGGTGTGTGGTTTGTACTTGAGCTGAATGCCTAAATTAAATAAGACACAGATTTGTTTCTAACAATGTTCCTAATTCGTGACACATTGGGCGCTTTCGTAAGATTTACAAACATTGGCGGCCGAAATAACAGACTCGTCGTACTTTTAAGAATTTTGGCTATATTTCTTTAGTTTGTTTTGTGTTTAATATGTTTTTTTTTTAAGCCTAGGTAGTTAAACAACAAACATCATCATCCGCCTTTCAAACTTTGAACAAAAATTATGAAAATTCAACGAATTCTCACGAAATTTGCAAATTTTACGTTCAGAATTTTTAGAAACATTTTTGGTAGCCAATTTTAGTACAATAAAGTGCAAATTTCAATTGGATGATCCTTCCCCATACAAAGTGGGCTCGACCATTTTTTTATATGGAAGAGAATGCCTTGCATCGTCAAAAAAAAATTGTCAAAAATCAACGGTATTTTCTACCCACTTAAAATTTGCCCCTTATTATATTAAAATTGAATGGGCTACAAAACTGCATACCGAAAATGTTTCCTAAAATTCTGAATAAAAGTTTGGTTAAAATTTGTCGAATTTTTATAATTTTTGTATAAAGTTTGAAAAATGGATTAATTGGTATTTGATGTATAACTAGCCAGTCTTTAATAAAAAAATATTAAACAGTGGATATAAAGCCAAAACTCTTCAAAGTGAGGCGAGGCTATTATTTCTGCCGCCAGTGTATGTAGCTATTAGTTGTGTTTGTTTACAAATTATCCAGTAACTTGCCAGCAACTCTCCAGTAACTTTATTTCTGAAAATTCGCTCCCATAGAAAAAATATCCAAAAATGTACGCGAACGAAAATCCAGTAATAATTTGCCAGTTTCATGAACAGCTGATAAATTGCTTGTTTATTCGCAGCAAATTCCTAATAAAACCATATATTATTATATATATAGGTTTATTTTGTCAATTTCAACAATAAAAAACAAATAAGCAGTTTTCTTATTAGTTTAAATTGCATCCAGCAACATGCGATCAGCTGTCTTTCGTACTGGCAATTTTTACGAGTTAAAATTTATCCAGTAAAATACAGTAAAAACTTCAACTGTCATGTCGCTCTCTCAATTTCCCCTACTTTGCAAGTTTTTGCGTACGAAAACGTCAAAACCTGAAAATTCGTAAAAACTTTTACTGGATTTGACTGGGAATGAGTAAACAAACGCAACTATTGTCTAACCTTTGACTGTTTGTCCTACAAACGCACAGTTGAGAAGTTCCGCTCAGTTCCACAGTTTCAACAACTTTCCCATTTTCTCTATCGAACAATTTTTTCGCCACCTGAACTCGACGTGTTTTGCTCAGCCTAAACAGATGA
The DNA here is from genome assembly GCF_013731165.1 of Rhagoletis pomonella. Lineage (NCBI taxonomy): Eukaryota > Metazoa > Arthropoda > Insecta > Diptera > Tephritidae > Rhagoletis > Rhagoletis pomonella. Next base: position 18,705 of record NW_023461732.1, read on the forward strand.
TCAAAAGCATTTACGCCGCTTATATTAAATGTGCTATGCTCATAAATGAAGAGCGAGCCCTAAATAAAAATATTATGACCGGGTTATCTATACTAACTATATATAAAATTAAAACCCCCAAAAACAAACGTGAGAGCAAAACAGCCGATGTACTGGGTCGATTTCTATGATTCAAGTTTTAAAATGACATATTTCTATCACAGTAGGACACAGTGGTATTTTTAAAATGAAATTTTAATAATAAGTATGTTTAATTAAAGTATTAAGTTTATCAATAAAGCATGCATTGCTAGACCGTTTGTCTTTCACGCGTTTGTGTTTAGAGAGCATCAAGAAACCACAAACAAGTTAATACGAGGGATAACACATACCTGTGTGAATGTGCTGACGCCGCACTTCCCCAAACACGCGCATAACCAGTGCGGGTAATTGAACCATGAAAAAATAATCGAACATGCGTTGGCATAATTAATATATAGGAAACGCAGCGTCAGCAGTTAATTCAGCTGGTTAGACAGTAAGTCATAGTATTAAGAAATATGTTGTGGTCATTCTATTTTGGACAGCGAGAGCAGATGGTAAATACACTTGTACAAAACTAATTATCTTCTATGTAAGCAATTCCACTAATGAGGTGTCATTTAAAAAGTCAGAGGTCCCCTGAGTGGTTATTAGGTAATATTAATGGTCATAACACCTCTGAAGTCAAGAAATTTGTAATTTTATTTTTGTTTTTAATTTACCATAGTGAAGCCACACTAAAGGTATTTTGTACTGAAGCACCATTGTGACTGCAGCATCGCATGCACCGTATACGACAGTGGTGGGCGCACACATCTTATATATTACTTCTCTAAGGTGTTTTTTTGTTAGTCTCCCTTTTTCTACTTTTCTATGTAAGCAATTCCACTAATGAGGTGTCATTTGAAAAGTCAGATGTCGCCTGAGTGGTTGTTAGGTAATATTAATGGTCATAACACCTCTGAAGTCAAGAAATCTGTAATTTTATTTTTGTTTTTAATTTACCATTGTTAAGCCACACTAAAGATATTTTGTACTGAAGCACTAATGTGACTGCAGTATCGCATACAACGTATACGACAGTGGTGAGCGCACACATAATTCAATAATTAAAGGTTCGATAAACTGGCAGTTGTCTCTCTCGCACGGCTCCCTTAGCTCAGATATTATTGTTTCTGTTAAAAAAATATTTAGTCAGAAGGTTAATTCTGAATATTTTTTCACCTCAAATATTGTATACAAAGATATATTGTAAGTAACACCATGTTTCCCTCAACTCATGATACTCATATATCAGTCAGTTTGTAAAATGTTTTTATGTACCTAATAAGTATAAGTTCTGATGTACTATAAATCTCATGCATGCTTCGTAATATATGTATAATAAAAATAAGGGGTTTATAAGAATAATTCTGTTTACTATTTCCGCGAACTATTAGAACAGTCTGCTTTTATCTGTGGCTACAAAGAGGGATGAGCTTACTGTGTATCTCTGTCTGCGCAGTCTGCGCATGGGCCCGCTTGTTGTCTTTTATTTTAGAAAGGACGGGAGAGCTGACGCCGCTCTTCCCCAAACGCGCGCATAACCAGTGCGGGTAATTGAACTCGCAGCAAAAATAATCGAACATTCGTTAGCATAATTGAATATATGGGAAGCGCAGCGTCAGCAGTTAATTCAGACGGTTAGACAGTAAGTCATAGTATTAAGAAATATATTGTGGCCATTCTATTTTGGACAGCGAGAGTAGATGGTAAATACACTTGTACAATACTAATTATTGTCTTTTATTTTAGAAAGGACAACCCGGAGCCGTCGTGCGGGCCCAACTTTAACTTTTTCGAGTTCACTGATGGGAAATCGATGACTGGCGCCCGAGCAGGGACCCACTGAAAGTGTGGGTCTCTGAGGAAGGGTCTCCTTAATTGTGGGGTCTAATGCAAAGGATCCTCTTAACTGCTGGAATCCTTTTCAAGTGGTCGTGACAAGTCATGAACAGTGTTGTGATAAGTGGAAGTGTTGAATGTGAAGGCGCTTATAAAATTTATGGCTTGTACATCCACATAACAAAATATTTTGAAACCGTTGACTACCTTTGGGTATCCACCGGTTTATAACATTAGTTTAACTCTGCGATCCCCAACTCCAGGGGCACTCCAGGGTATAAAAGCTCCCCTTCCTAGAAGGGGCCAAACCAAAGAAGTCAATAAAAATCAAATAGCAAACTAAATAATTTATGGATCGTCCATCCAAATAATTTAATATCCTTGAAGCCGCCATTCACCACCTTCTGGGGGACCCTCCGGTTTATAACATAAGCTTAATTGTGCGATTCTTTTCAGGACCCTACAGAGTATAAAAGCCCCTCTTCCCAGAAGGGGTATATTCGAGGAAACAATAAAAATGTGAGAACGAAAAAACTTAAAGGCTCTAATAGCCGAGTGATAAATTTTCGCTTAGACCTGTGACCCCGAATGAACCTCAGGCTAAAGCTGTAAATTACTACGTCATATCCGGCGTGTCATCAGCGACCGAACCAGGAATAACATGATAGTAAGTGGACCTGTGACCCCGAAAGCAAAGAGGTACACAAATAAATAGTATTTGTTCAAAGTGAAAATTAAAACAAAGTGACACCGTCCACGACCACACCTTTACAATACTGAATATCCTGGCACGATTACATGACAGGGTGAGTCCCTGACCCTATACTCCTAGGCAGATACTCACCTCATCGAAGGCCAATAGGTTAACATGTCTTGTTTTCCTGCATTAGCTGCCTGTGGTGTCTCCAGGGTACACATCAGAACACACAGGAGACTGCTTCTTCGATTTCTGCGGCATTTCCGGCGTACACATAAGAACACACTGGAAATTGCAATAGGTACAAGATTATGTTGTGAAGTAAGTTGTGGCTTAGTAGATTGCCTTCAATCTGATTGCTCACGACTAAAAAGGATGACACAGCCCTTCCTAACTGAAACTCTTCTTTAAAGACTAATATGCCGTGAAACGCCAACCTGGTACATGTTGCCGTACACATAAGAATACGGTAAAAGTTTCACTAATCTAATCGCGGTTCCTTTCTTATCTTTTTTGCAGGAAACTCTGAAAACGTAAAAAAGAAACCGACTTCCAACTCAAATTGAGACTGATTGCTTTTTTTTCTAAACGAAAACTGATTGCATAAAAAGCAAATACATACATAGCACGAGGACGAAGATCCGAAACAAAAAAAAAATAATAACCGTGCAAAACAAAAAATAATATTCTTGCTGGCATTACCCGGTGACCAGATCGTATAAAACTTGCAAATTGCAGACAAAAAAACACAATTTATAAAGAAAACGTGCATATTTGAAACAGGAGATAATGGACGCACTGACAACAAAAGTAAATGAACTAAATGGGGGAATCAACGCTCTCCTCGAACAGATTAGAAAATTGGAGGGGCGTCTAACGGGAATTGAAAAAATGGGTTGGGATTAGAAGCTCGATTAGCACGAATAGAATCTAGCATCGCAATCCTAGATCAAAACCTTACCAGGATTGACGGGAGGCTAGAAAGTGTAGAAGGAGCAAATAGTGTGGCTCAACAAGGGAGCTCAGTCGCGAAAAGCCGAGCGCCAATGTCCGAACAGGACCTCAAGGAAATGGGCAAGCTCCCCGACTGTGTCAAAGAGCTGCAAACTTCTGAGGGAAATTCCATGGATACACAATGTCGAAGGCATCCTTTCCGATTAGGAAGTGATCAAGGAAAAACCTTTGTATAGGGCTATTCTTCAGCATGTTAGGCAAAAAATCCGGGGAGGGGCCGTTAGTTACATATAATGTTTTCGAGAGTGACTGGACTGAGATAAAAAAAGGTCCCATCACTGCACTACGCTGAAAAGAAGGACTTACGGTCGCTAGAACACCAGTAAAAGCAGTTGGCTCAAAGAAATTCCAAACTAGACGATTTTATGCGACAGTTAACCACCAACTGTCGTTGATCGTCAACAAAATTAGATGTGACGATTATACGCAGGAAACGGTTTCCGCCTTATAGAAGCATGCCGGAATAGGGCCCTTGACGTGTTTATTAGGGGTCTTAATCCGGAATTATCACGCATGCTGATAGTCCAGACCCCAAAACCACTTCCAGAGACGTACTCAGCTTGCCTTGACATACAAAACCTGACATTAAGAAATACAATAGTGCATACGAATGCAGTGAATAGGGTTGTTGCTCCTACGAATAACCTGTTGCAAAACCACCAGAGGCCGGCCATACCTCCTCGAGCCCGCAACAGTTGTAACTGGACAAACATAAGCGCTGGCCAAGGATACAACAGAGTGCCATACAATAAGTTACAGTCAAACCAAGAGTCCAACACTTCGCCCCAGGCAGACCCGCGGCTCCGAAACCTGCGGAGAAAATAGAAATCGATGGCAGCATTCAGTCTAAGCAGGTAAACTACATGAACCGACCTGCAAGCAACAACGCGTTTAAAAGAGGACCAGCATCATCAATTGAAAGACTTCCAAAACAACAAAGACTCTACAACATGGAAGCAAGTAGCAGTTACCCAGGAGAACCAAAGACAATATTACCCTGAAGTTCCTTGTCGACACAGGGGCGAACAAAAATTTGTGAATCCCAAACTAGCCCCCCGCTCAACTCCGGTTGAACCACCCTTTTCAGTGCAAACTGTTGCAGGGCTCGTTCCAATAAACAAAAAAATTAGTGGACAATTTTTTCACAGTATGGGGAATGATACTGTGCTAACGTTTTATGCCCTACCAGGGCTGACTTCTTTTGATTTTATAATAAGCGACGATACCCTGAAATAATTGGGGGCTGTGATAGATAGAAAAAAT
>NW_023461733.1:0-23578 GCF_013731165.1 Rhagoletis pomonella
AATTTGCGATGCTCCTCGACTGTGGCACGTCCACCCGAAAATGCATACTTATTAATTTTATTCTTTATTTGTTTTGGTGTATCGGTAAGGAATACTGCTGAATTCTGATCACTGGCTGACATTTTTGATTTCGCGCCTTGAAGTGCGGGGAAAAAGCTTGAATGTAGCAGCGCACATTTTGGGAATCCCAAACGTGGTGCTACGTCACGTGTCATACGAAAGTACGGATCTTGATCGATCGCACATGGTATGAGGCAGTGTACTGGTTTCTTACCAGTAAAAATAAAAGGGAACGTACTGGAGAGTGCTGGTGCAGCTTGTACGGCAGGAAAACCAATTTTTCCAATGATATCAGAGTCACCAAATCCGAATATACCTTTTACTTGATTAAAGGTGACACATTTTTGAATGCGAATAATGTTCTGATACATTGCAGGGCATTTCCTGAAACAAATATGCATACATTAACATAGACATAAAACTTAATAAACTAAAAATTTACCCAATGAAGTCCAAGTCGTTGAAGATAAAAGTTTTTTCTGCATCAAAACCGATAGCTATAATATCTTTTGCGTTTTCATATGCCAATTTAATAGCTTCTTCAATTTTCAGATCCTTCCACAGCGATTTCTCATCATCAGTTAACTGTATAACCAGCGGTACATCGAATGTCTCTTGCAACCATCTAATGGGAAGTATATAGGACATAGAAGAAGAATTTAATAAAGTGGCATAAAATATTATAAAAATGTATATGCAAATAAAAAAATAAAAGAGTTAAGCGGCATTTTAATCGTATTTACTTTACGCAACCATCTAATGGGAAGTAAAAGGAGATAATGCGAAGAATTTAATAAAGTGCCATAAAATGTTATAAAAATATATATGCAAGTAAAAAAATAAAAGAACTAGCTGCTCATACTATGAACTTAACTGGCATTTTAATCGTATTTACTTTACTAATACGGTAATACTCATACATGTCAACATATATTTTAAAAATATATATGCAAGTTAAAAAAAAAGAGAACTAGCCGCTCATACTATGAACCACGGTTTTTGCGAATATTATTCCAAAATAAAAGTCCTTTTCGGATAATAAAGAAACCGCCTATCCAAATTAAACAAATTTGGTATCATATGAAAGAGGACTGAAATAGCTTTAAACTAGAACTATTTAGAAATAATGAACGGCCTCTATTTATATTTCTTTCATAATTTAATACTAAAGAAATGCATATTCATGACACAAGGTTTGTTCTATAGTAATTAATTAAAATTTTTTATTGAAACATGTTTCAATTTGTGGCTTCCCTCGTTTATACATTTCAGTTTTAAAGATACATATTTAAGTCCTCTTTCATTTGATACCAAAGGAAAAGATTTTATTTCGGAATAATATTCGCAACAACCCTGCTATGAACTAAAGGGCATTGTAATCGTCTTTACTTTACTAATACTCTAATACTCTTAACATGTCAACACATACTTGGCCATATAAAATGGTATTAAATGTCCGATATGCAATGATCCCGAACTTGGTCCGCGTCCAGTATAAAGATAAAATGGTTTTCCTTGTTCTTTCAGAGTCAAAATCGTATGAAAATCACGATGAGAGAAGAAAATACCACGACGTATAAAATGATGTACTGGTTTTCCAGTTATCTTTTCAAATCGTGTTATCAGCTCTTCATCTATTTTCGAGGAACCAAAACGTTCTACAAATGATTTTTTCAGTTATTGAAGTACTAAAATAAAAATAAAAAATTGCTTACTTATTAGCTTGTCGTAATCTATGCCTTCATCATTAGCACAGGTTACATTCCACGGATCCACAACATCAGCGTCATCTTCCGTGGCCTCTACACCGTTCGGTACCTTGTCTACTTTAACATCACCAGGACTATTCAACGTGAGTGCGTCCACACCTTCTGCTACACCTGGAGATTCACTTGTATCCATATTTGTAGATGGTTGTTGGACTAACCTGGCGGCTCTGACACGTGTGCACTGCATGATGGAATGTTTGATTTAAAAGATGAAATTTAAAATATATATACATACGCGCATTGTTGCACTTTTAATCTTCCTGCCCTCCACTCACCCGTATGCTTTGTGTTTGTTATTAGTTAATGTAATGTGTAAGAAAACACTAGTTTTTACAACCTATTGATTCAAGAACACGTTAGACCCGTAAATTTAGCAACAATTTACATGATATACGGTTATTCACATATTCGTTTTGCATTTACCAGCGAATCAAATCAGCTGATCTAGTTGACAACTTAATGCACAGTGTTCAGTTGACAACTAATGTTCTGCAAAAAACGCATGAACACAAACAGTAGCGCCGAAAATTGGAGGAGAGCGCGCAAAACAAGTTAATTATATGGGGCAGCCATTTATTTATATATTGCTTAAAAAGGGCCTACGATAGTGAATGTGGCATTAATCAGTTTTAGAAAAAAAAAAAATGGTGCTCGGCATATATGTAAGGTCCAATTCGGTATTCCTCTGACTGAAACTAGTGAATCTGTCAAAAAATAAAAATTCCTCCGAGCGAGAGAGTAACATTGGAAAGTACGGGATAGCTTTCTAGTAAAAAATTGTAACTTCTGTCAACAACAACATAACCTCCAAATTTTGGTTGTAATATTTGCTTATTCTATACGTAAACACACTCAGCTCCCACATATAAATAACCAAAAATACTTTCACTTAAACAAGAAATTAAATACTTTTCAACATGCATTAGCACAGTGTACTTTTCTTTTGTTTACAATTTGGTTGCCAAACACACTACAGCTGATCGTTTGACACATTTACCAGAACTTGCCAGCAAAAAATCTTTGGACTAAAACTGGAAACTTCTGACAGAGAGATGACCTTTTTATAAGCTTTTATTTACTCTCTTTTTTGTCCTCTCAATAGTCAGAGAACCGAGTACGGGATCGATTTCCAGTAAAATCTGACTGATTCTGACTATATCAGACTAGTCCGGACTCGTACGGGTTCGCAACAAAAAATACTTCTAGTATTCAAGAATTACATACAATGTGCTGCATCTATTGTAATTTTAGAGACATCCGATCACTGTCCCACTGGTTATAACGATATCGATAGTCTTAAATTTTGTTAACAGATATATCGATAACATTGCTTAAATGTTTCCATCCCTAATCATTAAGTGCATTTGTTATTATTTTGCAAGTAGGAGTTTCTTGTAATTTTTCGATTTTCTACTAAACAAAGAAAACTCAAAATGCCGATTATGTATAACACGGGCGATTGGTTCGTCCTACGCCCGGATACGTATAGGTAATATATCGAAGGTTTTATATTCACTATGTATAATCCAGTTCAATATACGCGCTACATTTTCAAGAAAATTGGACCTTTTTACTCCCGACTGGCCACTGGATGTGGACTTGGAGTACATGAAAGTTGTGGGCGCACCGTTTGGTGGACCATTAGCCGTGATGCGAGATCCAAAGCAAATTGTACCAGTTAAAGGTAGTGTCAAACCCACGATACGCATATTCGACACAGCCGGTCTGGAGTTGGCCAAAATCATGGTTTGTATATAATACGGAAAAAATAATGCATATTTGTAAATGAATCTTTTTACACAATTCCAAATTGGTTACAGTGGAACCACGGCAAACTAATTAACATGGGCTGGTCAGATATGGAGGAGCTTATTTGTGTCCAAGATGATGCATTAGTATTTATTTATGACATGTTTGGCAACGAAAAGGACTCATACAGTATGGGCCAAGAGGCTAGTTTAACCAAGGTGTGTGTTTGATAAAAAAAAATTTTCTTTTTTGCAATTATAAATATTTAATTTAGATTGTGGATGCTAAAATATTTCAATCCACTTCCGGTACCGGCATAGCCGTGCTTACAACAACCGGACGCATATTCTTGAAACTCAATAACGCGAAAGACGTTCGTACACGACAACTTCCAGAAATTCCAAGTTAGTTAATCACAAAAAATATCATTTTTTGTGGTAGTAAAGTTAAATGATATATATAAGTATATACATTGTTATGGTATGGCTTTTTCAGAATCCGCGTCAGAATGCACTTGTTGGGAAATAATCACAGAAGAACGAAACACATATTGTTTGTTGGGTCGTGATCAAGAAATTATTAAATTATTCCCTGGCGAGTCCGTGGGCACGATTAAACGAAATCTCTTTGACCGACCGTTCGAACGCATACTACTCATGTCAGTGTCTTACAATCATCAAAATCTAGCGTTGTATACAAATAATGGGCTCCTATGGCTAGGCTCAGTAGATATGAATAAAAAATATTGTGAATTTGACACAGGAAGAAAAGATATTCCACGGCAAATTGAATGGGTTATGAGCTCTGAGAACCATCAGGCTGATGCTGTAGTCATATCCTATCCTTCATTCCTATTGGTTGTTAACCGCAATGGCGATAAAAATCTGTTCACCTATGATCCAGCAATATTTCTCGTGGCCGAAATGGATGGTGTACGAATTATAACTAACAACGCACATGAAATGATTCAAAAGTTGCCGAAGTGTGTACAAAATATATTTGCGGTAAACAGCCAAGAACCTTCCAGCTTTTTATTTGAGGCACAAAAGAAATACCAGGAAAAATCACACCAAGCTGATGAATATTTGAGTTTGTTTCGCAATAAAATGGACATAGCAGTCGACGAATGCATCGAAGCAGCAGGTTATGAATTCTGCACGGAGACACAAAAGAGCCTGTTACGTGTAAATAATTTTGCTAATTTGCGGTAAACATAAAAAATTAAATATATTATAACTTTCATTTAAGACTGCGTACTTTGGCAAAGGTTTCATTCCTTCACACAATCCTGATGAATATATGCGGATACTCAGAATACTACGCGTGCTTAATGCTTTACGTCATGAAAAAATTGCAATGCCATTGACTTATAAACAGTAATTTGCTTCAAATTTTTATATCTTAGTAAATTAAAGGTGCGCGATTTAAATTTTATTCTAGATTTTGTCATCTGAAACCGGAAGTTGTGCTAGGCCGCCTAGTCTTTCGGAAACATTATGCCATTGCAATACAGGTAGCAAAACACCTGAAATTACCAGAGTCGTGGATTTTAGAACACTGGGCTTACCACAAAGTTGTAAATGACAAAAGTAAGCCAAATAAGAATTCGTGGCACTTACAGCGCAAGTAACTATTTTATTACAGACGATAATGAGGTTGCGCGAAAAATTACCGAAAAATTCAAAAATCCTTCAGTGCAAGGCATCTCTTTTTGTAACATCGCTGAAAAGGCGCATGATGTGGGACGCGATGAACTTGCTATAAAAGTATTTGCATGAACATAGTAAATTTGTAGATATGCAAAAATGTGATACATTTTTAATTTATTAGCTGCTTGAACTGGAACCTCGCGCATCATTGCAAGTGCCGCTATTGCTAAAATTGGGCAAGTATGACCGCGCCATTAGAAGTGCCACGCAATCTGGGGATACGGAGCTGGTGGCTACTGTGCTATTGGAGATTAAAAAGAAAATGATGCTTGCAAATTTTAATGTAAATTACTTTTAAAAATACCATCAGTTATGTAATAATACCACATTTCAGATAATTATACGCGAATATCCGATGGCTTTAAATATCTACAAAAAAATGATGAACGAATGGAGTCGGACTGCGCTGTATGATATCTACAATCAAGAGGATGACCAAAAATCCATTGCCGAGTACCATTTCCGCAATGCACTCGAGAGCGATAGCTTAGAGTCAAATCTGCCTATCATAGCCAATAGTTATACACAGGGGCGAAAGCATGTCGAGGCTGAATTGTGTGCTGACACAGGAAAAATATTGAAAATGCAAAAGAATGTATTAACTCCCAAGTGAGTCTCAATGCATAATTTACAAAAAGTTCCAAATAAAGTCGAATAATTTTTAGATACAGCAAGGTGCATCAAATCAGCTTCAATGGTCTCTCCATACATGACACGATGCTACTGTTGCTACAGATTGGAGAGCTCAAAGAAGCGGAAAAGATCAAAAATGACTTCAAGGTACCAGATAAGCGCTTTTGGTGGTTGCGCATTATAACCTTGTCTGAAAAATACAAATGGGATGACTTGGAGAAATTTGCAAAAAGTAAAAAAAGTCCCATTGGTTATGAGCCGTTTGTAGAGATGTGTCTACAGCAGAATAATTTGCATGAGGCACGCAAATACATTATGAAATGTCGGGATGATCGGAAGGCGCATTGGTATTTACGTGCAGAGTGAGTTTTAAGACAATATTTAAATATGTACTATAATTATAAACAATGTACTTTTGTAGATTATGGGATGAAGCTGCGGATAGCGCATTTGAACAACGTGATATCAACACATTATATGCCGTACAAAATAAAGCAAGCGCGAATGGTAATCGCATGCTATTAGAGAAAATCAGCTCGTATATTGCGCAATTGGCTTCAAAAAAATAAAATCCTATAGATACACAATTTTAGATATGTATGTAAGTATTAAACCAATAACGCAATGATATAAAAATGAAAAATACTGTAATCATTCATCTGTAATTATAACTATGTACACATATTAAACATTATCACAATATTCCAGCCAAACAATATGTTAAATATGCACGAGAGGTAATAAAAAGTGAGCAACATCGGATAAATCAAAGATGTGTAATGCTGAAATTCTACTTGGCATTGATATGACGAAAAATGCATGGCATATAAAAAATGCCATTTGGAAACCATATACATATGTAATACACACTCTTATATTGGCAGTAAACATTACAGTACAGATAAATCAACAAACACGTACGAAAGAAAAGGAACACATACATAAATAAACATGTATACAACCCATACACAAAAACGGCGCTCACGTACACAACACATTCACAAAAACGGTACTGACTTTACACATTGAGAAGTTAGCGTACTGCCAATATAGAGGTATTACATAATATTTTGGAAACGAATTTAATTTTTTCTTAACGTTCCATGGTATTTCTTAACGCCAACTTTGTCATTTAAATTTGTTTCATTTAATGCCTAGTAGAAACCCAGCATAAAGTGTTGATTTTAATTGTATTCTAATAATATTTTTTTAATAAATAATTACATAATTTAATTAATAAAAAAAATGTTAGTGTTCATATATGTACTATCAAATGACCGCTTGCTTCGCGGCGGTTTTGATTTTTCTAATGCAAAAAATGGGGCTGAAAATGAAAATCGGTTTTTTACGTAAATTTCTTAGTTCACGTTGACTCAAGAGCAGAACCCTCCTGAAGCATATCTTGGAACTGCTGTATTGATGCGATGCGTCATGTAAGCAAATAAAAGTTCTTATAAGGAAATAGGACGAAGGAGTTATCCAAAGAGAATAAAGACTCTTTTGTTCTCTCTATATCTTTGAGCTAGATTCCGTGAGGTCTCCTGGATGGCGAACACTTCTTCTTGATACACCTTTGACACGTTTATGTTCCTAAGATATCTGAAAGACTAGAGATTACTTTGATCCATGATCTGATTTCTTTGAGTCTTACTGCTGCATTAACAGTTGCTCCGAGCAATTTCACTATGCTTCATTTATATGAATAGTTGCGTTCCAGATGCTTCACGATATTCACGAAATTCACGATTTGCAGGAACAGCTGTTTTCCCCATTAATAAACCTTATGGGAGGTGGTCACCTGGAACGACTTCCTGTAAAAACCTGCAAATCGTGAAGCATCTGGAACGCAACTTATATATGTAAAGTAATTTCGTATAACATAAGCATAGAGCAGACCATAAATACGGGGTTCTTGATGCTTAAGCTGCCTTTACATGAGGCGATTCAACATTGCTCTGGAAAAATCGCTCCTAAGAATTAGCCAGTACCAAAATACTGAGAAAGAAACTTCCTGAGTTTTGTGCGAACAGGAATGAGCAAACATTTTCAAGCTTCACCGCCAGCTGGCGTCCACGGTTGCATTTCGAACATAATAATTTTTTGAAATTATTTCAGGTGGAAAACAAAACAGTACCAATACGTATATTTCTTCTTATTCTGACTTTCTTCAACATACGCTTCAATTTCTTTGTGGAAATCACTGTCGGATTTCCTATATGGACAGTGGTGTGAACTGCGTTTCCATTACGAATACAGCTATTTCAGCCGAGTACCTTTCAAATGTTTGGAAATAATTACATTCATTGAATAAACAAATAATTACATATTTCTTTCATTAGTAAATCGTAACAAGATTGTAAATTTTTAAATTTAACGAACTTGTTGATTCAAATTAATGTTGACCAAAATGCAACCGTGTGCCGCAATCCTGCTTGCAAATTCTTGCTGGCAAAAATTTTCCCAGCATGAATTTGCAACTTCCCCTCCAAATGAAATGTCCAAATTGTGCTCTCTCCTTGCAAGTTTTACTGGCTTTTTGGCCAAACGAACACCATTTGGTAACAATTGGTACCAACTAGTACACGTTTTTTGCATAGCGAACACTCTTAAGTTGCGGCCCCCAACTTTTCCGGGTTAAACCTGTAAAACTATCAAAAGGCAAAAGAAGCCAGAGAACCGAGGGATAAAAATCAGGGAAAGAAGTATAAGTTCGGGCAAAATCGGCGCAGGTATCAAATACTGTTGTTTCAATTTCTCTAAACTACCATTGCATGATAAGCAGGGGTATTTTTTTACTTAGACTTAATGATATAATTAAACCAAGTGTGGTAGAAATCGATAAAGTGGTTACCGAGATACCCCTTGTAGTCATAAGGTGGCCGGTGCCACGCCCAATTCCTCAAAGTCTATAGCAGTCTTATTTACTGCAAAGAGATTGTTGTGACTATTAACTTTGAGTAAATTAGCCTCTTCTGTTATTGAAATATCGGAGTATAATTTAAGCCCGATTTGATAAAATTTTCAACAAATTGCTTTTCTATACCAAAGTTGTTAAGTGCGCCGAGTTTGGTAGAAATTGATAAATCGGTTACCGAGGTACACGTTTGCGGGCATAAGAGGGCGACGCCACGTTCATTATTCAAAATTTTTTAATAATCTAACTTTCATCGCAATAACCGATTTTGAGTGAATTATCTTCAGTAGGTACTGATTTATCGCAGCTTTCGTTTTTCTGTAAAACGCCGTTATTGGGTAGGTGGGCGTGGTTATTGCTTGATTTCAAAGAATTTCAACAGATCTCTTAGCTAGAGCCTAGGCAATGCTCGTACCGGGTTTGGTAAGGACTGGTGAAGCGGCTACTGAGATACAGCGTTTGATAATAAGTAGGCGGTGTCAGTCATTTCTCTTCTGTGCCAACTGACGTCAATTGGAAATGCCCAAGTGAAGCCAAGTTCTTCTCCATCTGGTCTTTCCAACGCAGAGGAGGCCTTCCTCTTCCTCTGTTACCAGCATCGCGAATTTTAATTCGCTGCACTGTGTAATCGTTGTAAAGCTCATACAGCTCATCGTTAAATCGTCTGTGGTATTCGCTATCGCCAACGCGTAAGGTCCGTAAATCTTTCTCAGAAACTTTCTCTCAAAAACTCAAAGAGCCACTTCATCAGATGTTTTCATTGTCCATGCCTCCGCGCCATACACCAACACAGGCGTGATGAGTGACTTATACATAGAGTGTGATCTTTGTACGACGAGATAGGACTTTACTTCTTGCCTAATCAGTCCAAAGTAGCACTTGTTGGCAAGAGTGATTCTCCGTTGGATTTCAAGGCTGACATAATTATTGGTGTTAATGCTGGTTCCCAAATAAACGAAGTCATCTATTTTTTCAAACTTGTAACTGTCAACAGTGAAGTGTGTGCCAAGTCGCTTATGCTCTAACTGTTTGTGTGATGACAGGAGATACTTCGTTTTGTCCTCGTTCAGCACCAGACCCATTCGCTTTGCTTCTCTATCTAATCCCGAGAAGGCAAAACAGACGCAGCCCTGTTTTTTTTTTCTGATAATATCGATCTCGTCGGCATACGCCAGCAATTATACGCTCTTGTAAAGGTTTGTCCCTGAGCGGTTCAGTTCTGCGGCTCTGATTATCTTCTCCAACATCAGATTAAAGAAATCACACGAAAGGGAGAAATCTTGTCTGAAACCGGGTTTGGTATCAAATGGCTCGGAGAGGTCCTTCCAAATTCTGACAGGCTTTGAAATCGACAAATAGATGGTGTGTATCGATCCTATTCTCGTGGGTCTTCTCCAAGATTTGGCCTATTGTAAATACCTGATCTATGTTGGATTTGCCAGGCCTAAACTGGCACACACACTGGTAAGGTCCAATCAGTTCGTTGAGGTTGGGCTTCAGTCTTATGCTTAGTAGACTAATCCTGGGGTAGTTGGCGCATATGGCGGGGTCGCCTTTCTTGTGGATTGGGCAGAGCACACTTCAATTCCAGTAGTCGGGCATGCGTTCATCTGACCATATTCTGTACAACAGAGAATTTTTTATGTCGGCCAGAATTTCAAGCTCTTCGCACTCACGTATTTCGGTCTCTCTCTTCTTAATGCCGCAAATACGTCTCGCTTCCCTCTTCAGTTTAATCGCAGCGTAGCCCTATAGGCGGCGTCTTTTCTCTCTGCGGCTTCTTGACATTCCTCATCGTACCAGTTGTTCTTTCGGGCTCGCTGAAATCCAACTGCTTCTCCGGCGGCGTTACTTAATGGTCGGGAAATATGGTTCCACTGCTTGCTTATGTCGGATTGTTGAAGAGTGCTCTCAGAGAGCAAGTGTGTGGGTCTAGTGGCGAATAAATTGGCCTTTTGTTGTGCTTTTCGACGCTTTCCTTGCAGTGGTGAGTTCACATTTTTTGCTGCAAAGAGGCGGCTGCGTATCCTGGCTACAACAAGATAGTGATCCGAGTCGATGATTGGCCCTCGGAATGTACGTACGTCTAAAACACTGGAAGAATGCCTTCCGTCTATCACAACGTGGTCGATTTGTTTTCTCGTTTTTCGATCTGGAGACAGCCATGTAGCTTGGTGGTCTTTTTATGGCGGAACCTAGTACTCAGTCCGTTATCGGAAGTTTCGCCGTGGAGGCTGAATTTTCCGACAGTGGCGCCCAAGGTCCCTTCTTTGTCCACCTTGGCATTAAAACCCTTGTACGTTTGCTGTCGTCCTCATCAAAAAAAAGGGGGTGTCATCCGAGGCTTTCTGTTCTTTAAATATCCGGACGTTATAAGCTGCGGTTTGAACCGTACGCACAATAATCACTTCTGGCTACTCCCAGATGAATGACATTCAAAAGCTTTCCACTTCTACGCACGGAACCATCCTCCCTCGTCATCCAGTCTCGCTACTAGTATTTACTGAAAAAGTTACAAAACAAACAGTGTTATGTGACTTGAAACCAGCTTTATGTGCAGCTATTTTTTTATTTAACATAAAGTAAAAAATACACGTAGTTTGACATTTTTCAAAGGACCATTTATTTTTCCAATTATATATATGTGTGTATATATATACTGTACGTATGTATGTATGTGTATACACCTTAGTATATATGTAGTTATGTATGTTTGTGTATGTATAATGTATGAAGGTATTTAGGTAATAGATCACATAAAGCAAAAAAGAAATATATTTTTTTATATTTAACTAACATTCCTTGCCTTTCATTTCAATATCATTACATTGTTATTCATATTTAAATACATATGTATGTAGTGTGTGCATATTTTTACACATTTGTATATTTAATATTGTATGCTAAGGATAATGCTTTACATAAAAATATTAATATTATAATCGTGATTAGTTATTGTATTGTTGATATTTTGTTTGCTTTGTATAGTACAATATATTGACAATTATTACTATAATAATTTTACATAGTATACATATATGTTTTACGAACAAAACACAGCAGTCTTATATAAGATGAAATATTTTTTCTTCAATGTTTTCACTTTTTATTGTTTTTTTTTCTTTTATTTATTTTTATTTTTTTTAATTTTTATTTCATTTAAAATTTTTTTACGGTGTAATTTTTTTTAAATATTTTTTACAATTACATATATACATACATATGTATGTATGTATGTACATATGTATTTACATATATGAATAAAACTGAACTAAGTTTTTTTAATTGTTAGTCCTACTTGGGTTGGTGGTTAAGAGATAGCAATTTCAGTGTATATTTTATATACCGCTTGTTAAAATCAAATGAAGAGTGTTCTTCAAATTAAAAGAAAATTACATAGAATTGAGAATCCCAGAAGATAATTAAGGTAGGCCTTCTTAAAGCATATTCACATCATCGTAATTTACGGCTCATTTGTAATTTATAAGCAAATCATGCTGAAATCAAGTAATTTCGCTTTGTAAAATCTGTCAATAAATTAACCGCCCTATTCTGTGTTTTCTTTATATATATTTTTTGTAAAGAAATTTTATCAAATTTCAATTTGTCAAAGGCATTTTAAAACTTGTTAATTTGTCAAGAAAATAACTTTTATTTCTGTGCTAGAATACAAATTCTTGATGAATAATAAAAAATTGACAAATTATAAAGATTTTCAATTTATCAAGTGCATAGAATCGGGCTGTAAATAGAAATGAAATAATTTATCATAAATCAAGAAGCAATTGAAGGAAAAACGGTCATTCATTTATTTTAACCTCCACTGTTGAAGAAATTTGAAAACATACCTTAAGGTATGCTACCATTTGTTTTTTGAAATCAAGTACAAACTACACACTCGTACGTACACGTGCTATAGACATTTTGAATGAAAATGTGAACTTACTTGATTTAGGTGAAGTAATTTGACCAAATCAAAGTAATTTATGCTGTAATGTGAATATAGTTTAAGTGAAGCGATTCTAAAAGTTTGCCCACGAAAAAAGTGCTTCCTTGCAAGCCTTATTGAAGGGTTTTTTTTTATTTACAATTTACGCGAATGTGGAAGTTAATATTATTTATCATTACTAATGAATTTAACATATTCATTTTAAGTTGCAATAAAACATATTTAATAAATTTAAATAAATACCTCAAAGTATGATTTTTTATGAATTAAAGAAGCAGCTTTGAAGGAACTCCTCGAAAGTGCCTTCTATGGGTAGCAAAAGCAGAAGACCTTCACTTTGTGCCACTCCATACACAAAAGAAAGGAGAAAGAAACGCAGAGTGGAGGGCCTCGCGACACTCAAGAAATCCTTTTGCAAGGGTTTTTAGCTCCTGAAACTATCTGCTGGGATTGCAAACGGGAGTTGGTTTAGGTAACGATTTAATAAATTCTACTTTCGACAGCAGAAACATCAAATGCACATATTTTCTAAAACCAAATAAGATAAAGAAATCGTTACAACAAAACTAATGTCAAGCTTTTTTTAATCGCTCTATTCGGCCATATTATGAGTTCCATGTGGACAAATATTGCCAAAAATTATAAAGCAAAACAAAAAAAGTTTCCCAATTTGTTTTTGTTTTGCCTGTTAAACTATGGTAACGATTTATTCACATGGGGTTGGCGATTAGGCTGATTATTAGATACAAATATTACAAACCTTTTGAATTAGGTTTTTTTTTTAGAGCTTTATGCTTTATGTATTCATATGTATGTATTTTTACGTAGTACAATAATTGGAACCTTGAACACACTCATACTAGTAGGCATAGAAAAGCGATATTCTTTAGCTGTATGGGTTAAGACTTTATTTCACAATTCAATTATTATTTATTTTTTATTTTTTGATAATCATACTTTCTATGTAAACCATTTTATTATTTTTAACATTCAATTTTAACTTCTTAATACACGCACAAAAGTGAACAGAGCGTATAACTTCTTAATGAATTGTACATAGACGCATTGTAAAGGCGACGACCATTAACAAAAATCATGAAAAGAAAACGCCGTGCTCCTTACCAAGTAGGCATTCGCTTGTTTATTTTTATTTCTTACTTCAAGGGTTTCTTTTAAAGAAAAAATACATAGTTACTAGATACATACATATTTTATTAATTTCAATCATTTGACATCATATCTTCAAACTAATCGGCAAATTAACGCACCTAATATTTCACTATTTACCAACTACGCTAACCATTATGTACAAAAATAATTATAAATACGATTTTTAAACCATAAATTAGTTATAATTTGCCTATAAGAATAGTGACTAGTTAAAGAGAATAAACAAATTTTCATATGCATACGTAGCATATACAAATAGCGTTACATTTTGCTACAGAAAAAGTTAAAATCAAATGATTTGACAGGCTAAAAAGGGCTGTTTTAACAGTGTAGAGTGTAATCATATTCAGAAGTTAATTGTTGATTAACTCCCGAATATGAGACAACTCTCTACTGTGAAAATGGCCATAAACTATTGTATTTAAGAGCGAGTGTGTTAAGAGACAGTAGTAAGACTGAGAGGTAAGGATATGAAAAACTGGCGGCAGCTAGTTCGCGTGGAAAGAAATGCAAATTTGGCCTTAAAGCTTACTTTTACATACATTTGCATGTGTGTATGTAATTTTTTTTTATCGAGATTTTTAGTATAAATAATTTTCCTAATTTTTATTACAAGTGCCTTTGCGTAACATTACGAATGCTATTATATTTTTTTTTTATACATACATATATATTCATGTAAATGGGTAAGTATGAGTTTAGGATAATGCTTGTATTCCTTTGAGATAGTTTTTGGTACAGCGAGTTTTGTTAGTTACGATAATTTTTATTTTTTATTTTTTTTTTTATATACCTTATTAGCTTTTGGTAGAGACTTATTTAAGTGCATCGAGTACGCAGCCAAAAGCAATGAAATCAATGTGCACTGCCAATACTTAGTCTGATAACCCAAATTCAATTACGAAATTATTTCGAAAATTAATGCTTGCTCGATTACATACATATGTCCATGTATCGCTAGCTTAGAGTGAAAAGTTGCTAAGTCCCAATTTAAAAATTTTACAGGAGGAAAAAAATTTGTATGGCCATTTTCTTCAAGTACTATTGCGCAAAACTTTGAATACAACATTTTTAAAGCAAAGCAAAACTCCATACAAATCAGAGGGATTCGATCTTTATTAAAAGATTTCGTTCTATTTTGGCCTCATGGAATTATCGGAGCTTCTTTTGGACTTAGAAAATTGTCCTTTCATTGAATATAAACGAAAAAAACATAAAACAAGTATGGATCATACTCCTTTTCGAAACGTTGTATTTTTATTTAAAACATGAGTTTTCATAAAAAGTGGACTTAGCAACTTTTAACTCAGCTAGCGACATGAAATTCTTAAATTTGCACTCGCTGTAAATATTGTATAAAAGTATTTTAAAATACTTTTCCCTCCCAAAAAGATTCAAAAAGTTTACGCTGCAAATACAAACAGCAAAATACAAAAGAGTAATTTTGTTGATAAATTTAGGCATTTATAGGCAGTATGTTTTACCCCAGCTGACCAACACACGAGCCTTTAGCGAGTCTGGCTAAATGTCCGCACACAAGGTCGCATGTGAGCAGAAAACCGTGAAAACTTTTTTGATTGTAAAACCCGGCGCAGGCGGTATGATTTGCGAACATTTGGTCTGCTGAGACATTGGATACCAAAAATTAAAGACAGTTTAGTTTTGTATAAGAATGTAAAAGTCATTCCGTTATGTTAGTTGCTGATAGTACACATACTTAAGAATTTGTTTTCGCTATTATACTTAATTATACTACATGCACAGGTTAAAAAAGGACGATTCTGTAACGATTGTTGCAATGGAATTATTAGTCGCCTAAAAGTAATTACAGAAACCAAACGTTTGACAAAAGTCTCGCCACAGAAAAATAAACAAAGTTTTGATTTATAAATCGTATTATTTTCATATTGCAGTTTCTGTATTACATCAGAGGCCTTGCGGCCCCTTTTTTTATTTAAATCCAATTATGTAAATAAATGTTTGACAAAATCTCGTATTTAAAGCAAAAAATGTGTACAATGAATTCAATGCGATGAAATTACGAAAAAGAATAATCGTGAAATATGATTTAAATTTAAACAAAAAGCTTTAACTAATACAAAAAATATGCAGATTATCGTATAGCTCAAAACGACACTGAAAAATATTAAGCTTTACCTCGCAATTATGAGGAGTGTCATAGCATCTCAACTAACCGCCCAATTTGCACCCACCATTTATCTTCAGCTTTTACCCCAGCCTTCAATTCTCTCTCGTGCATTGTTGTTTATTTAATTATTATACTTTTTGAATTTAATTTCTTTGTTTGTTGCACTCGCCGCTTTGCCTTTCTGTAGTCTTCGTCATCTTCGTCACAGCCAAATATTTACCGTATTATTTATATATATAGGAGATACATATATAAATACGTGGATATTGCACGCAGCTCCGCAACTTCACCACTTCGAAGCTGGTCGTCTCATTGAAAGCGTTCAATTTATTGTCTTCTGATAAATCGTGTTCTTATTATAGTTTTCACTTAATTGCTGTTGTATGGAACACAAGTCATCGATACCGACAGTAGCGTTGGCTGTTGAGTCGCTGCTAGAGTGATTGCCCATCAAATTATCGGTACCAGCTTCATTAGCGACCGCATTGGCATTGTTGCCATTATTGTTGTTACTGTCATTGGTAGTAGCATTGCAATTGTCAGACGATTGTTTATTGTTGCTACTACCATTGATATTATTATTTGATTTGTGGGCGCTACTATGGTTGGCACGCAGGTTTGCCAAAAATTTCTCTTTGAAAGTATTCGCCGAGTACTTGTGTTCGATGAATGTGGGTGAAATGATGGGCGGGTGGTTGAATATAGGCGGATTAGTATAGTTATTGCCGCCACTTGAAGTATTCAATGAAGTGCCATTGACGCTGACAGCCACGGTAGAAACAGGAGGAACACCGATAACTGCAGCAGGAGGGCGATTGTTGGTCGCTG
This sequence comes from Rhagoletis pomonella, assembly GCF_013731165.1. Lineage (NCBI taxonomy): Eukaryota > Metazoa > Arthropoda > Insecta > Diptera > Tephritidae > Rhagoletis > Rhagoletis pomonella. The sequence goes on from NW_023461733.1 coordinate 16,931, forward strand.
CTAGTACTGCATTGGTATGAGAATAGATGCTGATGTTGGCGTTGGCGATTGACGAAGCTGCAGTGAGCAGATGCCCGTTCAAGGGCATGCAGGCGGTAGTTGTTGCATTTATTTGTTCTGGAAACAACAAAAGAGAGCAGAAAAAGAAAAGAAATAAAAGTGAACCAAAACAAAACGGAAATAGGAAAAGGATAGACATAAACTTAAAAGAATTCTAATTGTAAAAGAATTTTATAGTAAATCAATTTGTAGAATATTATATTTAACTATAAAAGGAAGTGTTAAATGCTTCTACCGTTTCATAACTTGATTTGACATATTAAACTTAAAACTTTTTTATCGATAAATCTTGGATGAAACTGTAAATATTATCACAGTACTTGTCTTTGACTGAGATTGATTTTCAGTCAGATACTATCACGTCAGGAGTATTTTTTTCAAAATTCTAATACTGTTACAAATAACTGGGAGCTGATTTTGGAGTTGATCAATTGATGCACTGTTTTTTATACCACATGTCAGTGAGCGTATTTTCACTGAAAACATAAACCGAGGAATCAGGAATATGCAATGAAAACAAGCGCCAAAAGCATTTCACCATTATTAATACAATAAAGAAGTTTCATAAAATATATTTTTTAATTAATAAAAAAATAAATGAGGTAGTAGTCGAATAAGTAAATTAAAATATATTTATTCAAAATGAATAAGTTTATGCAGTTTAAATTTCCCCTACTCGTGATATTTAACGAAAATGGAAAAAAGTGAATTTGTACTGATTGAGCATAATTTTTTCCGTAAAAAAAAAAACCATCATCGAAACCAAGGAAAGGCTTGATAAATACTATGGGGAGTTTGCACCTTCAATATAAATGGTTAAACATTGATTTACTGAGTTCCGTTGTGGTGGTACCAGCTCAAGTGGCGCCGAACGTTAAGGTCGCCCAAAAGAGATCGTCGCGCCAGAAACCATCGATGAAATCCATGAAATAATATTGGACGATCGGAGAGTGCAGGTGCATGCATGTATGAGGTGGCTTAGGCTGTAAGCATCTCAACTGAGCGGTTACATCACATATTACACGTATATTTAGATATGAAAAAAACAATCCGCGCGATAGGTGCCGCAATCGCTCACACTCGACCATAAACGCAACTGTGTGAGAAGTACTTGGCGCTGTTCAGGTGCGATACGAACGAGGTTTTGTACCGTTTTGATCGTCAATCAACAGTGGATTTCTCCGGGTGAACGTGCTCACAGTTTGTTGGAATATACGCGGCGTCATTTACATCGATAACCTTGAAAAGGATAAAAGGGATCACCGGGCGAATACTACTCGGAGCTTTTGCGCAGATTCAGTATTGACTTGAAGCAGAAACGACAGCATTTGGCGAAGAAAAAACTACTGTTAGATCAAGACAATGCACGGGTGCACAAGTGTGTAGTCACCATGTAAAAAATTCATAAATTGGGCTACGAACTGTTTCCCAACCTGAAAAAAATGTCTGGACGGTAAGAGATTTGGATCGAATGAAGAGCTCATCACTGAATCAAAACGCTTAATTTGAGGGCCTTCATATTGACGGATTAAAAAAAAAATTAAAAACGGTGAAATAAAACGATTTTTCGCCGCAATATATATATTTTTTATTCAAAAAACCACAGACTATTCAAATACGGTTAATATTAAAAAAAAAAATATCGACATTCACTGAACATAGAGTTCGATCAGGTGGGCGTTCAACATCTAAAAATACTTTTTTTTTTTTCAATAGCAAACGAATGTATATTTTTCATACACGCGAGGCTGCCGCGAACGGCGTAATCGACTCGTCGACATTGCAGTCGAGGGTGTCAACGGCAGATAATTTTGAGGTGGTATCGGGCATAAACTTAACGAGAGGGAAACGTTTAAAAAAGAAAATGAGGCGAAAGATAGTTTTTTGAAATATAAAGCAAAAAACATTGACAGAAGTGTTAATATAAGTGGAGCCTCTGAGGTTAGAAAAAAAAACCGTAAAAGCACATGAGAAAAACATGGATAATGAGGAAAGTACCGTCAATAAAATGGCAGAAGAGTAAGTGAGACAATGGATAGCGCGACAGTTAACGGTACAAATAAAAGTACAGCAGCACATTGAACAGTGACGGACAGAGTTGTATAGACACCCACAAAATATTCTTGGTGATGTCTTTGTTTTAATTGATGCAAGAAATTGCGAAGGATAACAGAACCAATAGTGGTAAATCACTATAAGATCAAATCAAAACCCTATAGATTTAAAGATATGGACCGAATTAACGGGTGATTTTTTAAGAGCTTGATACCTTTTTTTTTAAAAAAAAACGCATAAAATTTGCAAAATCTCATCGGTTCTTTATTTGAAACGTTAGATTGGTCCATGACATTTACTTTTTGAAGATAATTTCATTTAAATGTTGACCGCGGCTGCGTCTTAGGTGGTCCATTCGGAAAGTCCAATTTTGGGCAACTTTTTCGAGCATTTCGGCCGGAATAGCCCGAATTTCTTCGGAAATGTTGTCTTCCAAAGCTGGAATAGTTGCTGGCTTATTTCTGTAGACTTTAGACTTGACGTAGCCCCACAAAAAATAGTCTAAAGGCGTCAAATCGCATGATCTTGGTGGCCAACTTACCGGTCCATTTCTTGAGATGAATTGTTCTCCGAAGTTTTCCCTCAAAATGGCCATAGAATCGCGAGCTGTGTGGCATGTAGCGCCATCTTGTTGAAACCACATGTCAACCAAGTTCAGTTCTTCCATTTTTGGCAACAAAAAGTTTGTTAGCATCGAACGATAGCGATCGCCATTCACCGTAACGTTGCGTCCAACAGCATCTTTGAAAAAATACGGTCCAATGATTCCACCAGCGTACAAACCACACCAAACAGTGCATTTTTCGGGATGCATGGGCAGTTCTTGAACGGCTTCTGGTTGCTCTTCACTCCAAATGCGGCAATTTTGCTTATTTACGAAGCCATTCAACCAGAAATGAGCCTCATCGCTGAACAAAATTTGTCGATAAAAAAGCGGATTTTCTGCCAACTTTTTTTGGTAATAAAATTCAATGATTTGCAAGCGTTGCTCGTTAGTAAGTCTATTCATGATGAAATGTCAAAGCATACTGAGCATCTTTCTCTTTGACACCATGTCTGAAATCCCACGTGATCTGTCAAATACTAATGCATGAAAATCCTAACCTCAAAAAAATCACCCGTTACAAAGATAGACCATACCCTTTATAAAGTAGCATTAAATGCGCTTTTGTCGCAAACAATGTCTTGTTAAATGATCAACTGAAACAAACGGGTCTAAGAGCCTTCATTTCAAGGACGGCTTTTGAAACTTATGGTGTTATCAGGGGCGTTCATGTTGTCAGCATTTCTACATGGGTTAGTGTAAACCAACATGTTTACTGCTAGTATTAAGTCATGTTTGCTGTAAGCACTAATGTAAATAGCTCTTAAGTTTATACGAAATTAGTATTTAAGAGAAGGTCAGAGTCTGTTCAGACCATAAGGATTGTTCTTAGCAAATATAAGAGAAGTTGAGTTTTATTTGATACCACTAAAATCTGATAAATTACATCAGAAGTGGTCTGCAAAACCATTGCATAGATAAAAAATGGAAAGTAAAAACATAAGCGCTGAGAGTTATTCACTGTTGCAGCTGAAGACCTGGTGCACGGCCGTTGGCACAAGCCAATTTTAAGAACAATAACACAAATGATGGTGGGAATAACGGTGCAAACAACGACAGAATTTTAAGAAGCAACAATATTATTGACGACGACAACGATGGAGTGTGTTTTCGAAGCGGCATGGTTTGGTACGTAAGCGGCACTTTAGGGCGTCGTCCAGTAAGGCACGCCGAAGACAGCGATAGCGGGAGTTGTACTTAAGCAGAACAATTATCCGTTACCCGCTGAAAAAAGAAATGGAGCTCCTTAAGCGACAAAAGGCTCTGCTTGAAAAAGATAAGCAAATGGCGGGTACACACGAAGAAAGCTTGAACGCAGTCTTAGGTTCCAAAGTCGAATGTGGGTGCCGGAAGAAAATTTCACAAATTATTATAATGACAAGTTCGCCCTAAGAGCGGATTTGAACATAAGCTATGAAGAATTCGCCGACTACCTCGCTGAAGGAACTCCAGACAAGCAACTCCGGAATGAAGAAAGATCGCACAATTTTATGTTACCAAACGAATTTGTGAAAGCATTCTGCTCATATTACATTGCCGGAACGCACAGCATTAAAGCAACGCACCGATGAACGTCTAAGGTGCTACAAATTTAATTGTTCAGGCCACCATTCCAAAGACTGCAGAAAGCCAAAGAAGTATGACCAGTCGTAACAAATAACTAGGTAATATAGCGTAGAATCAGGAGAGTAAGCATTTTAATGTATATAGTACTTAGGCAATCATGTTTATTGCGATGGTCAGAGCCTGTTTAGACCATAAGGATTGCTCTTAGCAGACATACTCTGTCTACACCCTTTGGAGTGTGTTCAGTCAAAAATGCAATGCAATGTAGGTACATAAGGGCTATTCGCGATCCGGTGCAAATGGCCTAGCATCATTGCATTGCAAATTTGTATTGCAAATTATTTGCAATACACAAACAAAATACACGCATTTGCATTTGTCATGGCTTGGCAAATTTGCAATACCGAAAATCCATAGCATAAATATGCTATGCATTGCATTCATAAACAAAACCAAAGCTGATGCACAAAAAGTGTTTTGCAAAAGCTTTACCATGACAGTTTAATAAAGGTCGCTCACAATCCATGGCATATTTCTGCAATTGCATAAATTTGTCAGCTCTTATGCACCGAATCGCGAATAGCCCTATAGTTTTTTGTGTATACTAAACTAAAAGTAGAGTTCTATATTCCACCTCTTAGACAATGCCGTCTAGCTCATACACAATTTTCTTGTAAAAAAATGTGGGAACACTGAATGTGATGCAATGCAATGCCACCAAAAATGTATTTTTTGTTATAGCGCTGTTTATGTGTTATCCGATAGGAGAAGGAACAGGAAGTCAACCACATCAGGGTTGCCAAAAGGAGTTCAAGACGCGAAACTTTAAAAACGTATTTTCCAGAAAACTCAAACAGATTTGACCTGCTGACTATGGAGGATGCCGACTTTGGCCCACTAATGACCACTGGTGACCCTTTTAGAGATACAGTACCACCGCTAAAAAGTTGTACTCCGATGCCAATCAGGCCAGGAATGTTCGAAGTCGGCCAGTTTCACCAAGAAAACTACTAACGTATCACAGTCTGTTTTAGGTAAGCCCGCATACCTGAAGGGGAAGGTATCTGAGCTAGAAAAACTGATAACAGAACTGTTTAAGGATTTACATAAATCAGGCAACTAAAGATACTACCTTAACGAACTTTTGTCAATCATTAAAGGCCAACATCAACTCCATTGAATGCTACATAAACCACAACCGCAGCATAGGAATATAATTAATTTTAATATACCTTTTTTTCTTATTATTACGTACTAATAGTTCGTACTTGCACCTTGAAAACAAATTTAACAATTTGGGGCACGCTTTTTCCGCCAAATATTCAAACGAATCCTTTCAACGCTGAGAATGAGAGTCCTCACGTAAAAGATCTCGATTTGAAGATTTAAGACTTTATTTACGCTTTAGAAAGGTCACTATACAAAGTCACCTTCAAAAATACGTATGCTGCAAACAATTTTTTAACTGACAACGCGACTTTCTTGCAAAGGCAAGCTAAGCTGCAGGATTTGCGGTAATGCAAAGTATAAACGCTCTACTTGCAGTGTACAAACAGGCTTGGATATACAGCCAAGGATAAAAACGGCTGCCCTTAGTGGGTAAAAAAGGAAAATGTCAATAGAATTAAAACTATTAAAAAGGTGTCTAGAAATTACGTACTGGACAAGTACTACCCTAAAAACACTATTAGATTTGAAATCGTTAGACGATGAGGGGTCAACTTCCACGGACTTAACAACAATAACGTGGATGTAATGAATACAAATATAAATAAAAAATATGACAAAAAAAAATCTTCCAATTTTGTAGCTAAAACGCGCTGCAAAATTAGTAAAACCAGCAGCCAAAGAATTTGCAATACGCTTTGCAGTAGTCAGCGGCGTTTTCAATTCCCCGAAATACCAAAATAGTTTCATATCCGAAATGGAACGTTTAATATCAGAGATGATTAGAATAACTCAAAAATCAATAGCACGCTGACCACGAGTAGTCACTACAAAAGCATAGTTGAAACAGCCTCCGGCAACGGCGCAGCAAGGGAAGGTGTAGGTAGGTCTAGCATTAATAAAAATACTTTGTAATTTTCCGTTATAATTAAGAACACAATAAAAGAGCACGGGTCCCCAAAGCATATATATTTTTTTTAACTTCTAAGCAGTGTAAGTTGTAACTGGCACCCGAGCAGGGATCAACGCGAGTTAAGGAACGTTTTCATTATCCCAGTGACGTACTAAAAACATCAAAACATCTTTATCAGTAGCAAACAAAACAACAACTAACATCAAAACATCTTCATCAAAGCAAAAAAAAAGGTATCAAAGCAATATGCATGTACTCGGTATAAATAGTAGTAAGTGAAAAA
>NW_023461734.1:0-23571 GCF_013731165.1 Rhagoletis pomonella
ATTTTTTCTATCTATCACAGCCCCCAATTATTTCAGGGTATCGTCGCTTATTATAAAATCAAAAGAAGTCAGCCCTGGTAGGGCATAAAACGTTAGCACAGTATCATTCCCCATACTGTGAAAAAATTGTCCACTAATTTTTTTGTTTATTGGAACGAGCCCTGCAACAGTTTGCACTGAAAAGGGTGGTTCAACCGGAGTTGAGCGGGGGGCTAGTTTGGGATTCACAAATTTTTGTTCGCCCCTGTGTCGACAAGGAACTTCAGGGTAATATTGTCTTTGGTTCTCCTGGGTAACTGCTACTTGCTTCCATGTTGTAGAGTCTTTGTTGTTTTGGAAGTCTTTCAATTGATGATGCTGGTCCTCTTTTAAACGCGTTGTTGCTTGCAGGTCGGTTCATGTAGTTTACCTGCTTAGACTGAATGCTGCCATCGATTTCTATTTTCTCCGCAGGTTTCGGAGCCGCGGGTCTGCCTGGGGCGAAGTGTTGGACTCTTGGTTTGACTGTAACTTATTGTATGGCACTCTGTTGTATCCTTGGCCAGCGCTTATGTTTGTCCAGTTACAACTGTTGCGGGCTCGAGGAGGTATGGCCGGCCTCTGGTGGTTTTGCAACAGGTTATTCGTAGGAGCAACAACCCTATTCACTGCATTCGTATGCACTATTGTATTTCTTAATGTCAGGTTTTGTATGTCAAGGCAAGCTGAGTACGTCTCTGGAAGTGGTTTTGGGGTCTGGACTATCAGCATGCGTGATAATTCCGGATTAAGACCCCTAATAAACACGTCAAGGGCCCTATTCCGGCATGCTTCTATAAGGCGGAAACCGTTTCCTGCGTATAATCGTCACATCTAATTTTGTTGACGATCAACGACAGTTGGTGGTTAACTGTCGCATAAAATCGTCTAGTTTGGAATTTCTTTGAGCCAACTGCTTTTACTGGTGTTCTAGCGACCGTAAGTCCTTCTTTTCAGCGTAGTGCAGTGATGGGACCTTTTTTTATCTCAGTCCAGTCACTCTCGAAAACATTATATGTAACTAACGGCCCCTCCCCGGATTTTTTGCCTAACATGCTGAAGAATAGCCCTATACAAAGGTTTTTCCTTGATCACTTCCTAATCGGAAAGGATGCCTTCGACATTGTGTATCCATGGAATTTCCCTCAGAAGTTTGCAGCTCTTTGACACAGTCGGGGAGCTTGCCCATTTCCTTGAGGTCCTGTTCGGACATTGGCGCTCGGCTTTTCGCGACTGAGCTCCCTTGTTGAGCCACACTATTTGCTCCTTCTACACTTTCTAGCCTCCCGTCAATCCTGGTAAGGTTTTGATCTAGGATTGCGATGCTAGATTCTATTCGTGCTAATCGAGCTTCTAATCCCAACCCATTTTTTCAATTCCCGTTAGACGCCCCTCCAATTTTCTAATCTGTTCGAGGAGAGCGTTGATTCCCCCATTTAGTTCATTTACTTTTGTTGTCAGTGCGTCCATTATCTCCTGTTTCAAATATGCACGTTTTCTTTATAAATTGTGTTTTTTTGTCTGCAATTTGCAAGTTTTATACGATCTGGTCACCGGGTAATGCCAGCAAGAATATTATTTTTTGTTTTGCACGGTTATTATTTTTTTTTTGTTTCGGATCTTCGTCCTCGTGCTATGTATGTATTTGCTTTTTATGCAATCAGTTTTCGTTTAGAAAAAAAAGCAATCAGTCTCAATTTGAGTTGGAAGTCGGTTTCTTTTTTACGTTTTCAGAGTTTCCTGCAAAAAAGATAAGAAAGGAACCGCGATTAGATTAGTGAAACTTTTACCGTATTCTTATGTGTACGGCAACATGTACCAGGTTGGCGTTTCACGGCATATTAGTCTTTAAAGAAGAGTTTCAGTTAGGAAGGGCTGTGTCATCCTTTTTAGTCGTGAGCAATCAGATTGAAGGCAATCTACTAAGCCACAACTTACTTCACAACATAATCTTGTACCTATTGCAATTTCCAGTGTGTTCTTATGTGTACGCCGGAAATGCCGCAGAAATCGAAGAAGCAGTCTCCTGTGTGTTCTGATGTGTACCCTGGAGACACCACAGGCAGCTAATGCAGGAAAACAAGACATGTTAACCTATTGGCCTTCGATGAGGTGAGTATCTGCCTAGGAGTATAGGGTCAGGGACTCACCCTGTCATGTAATCGTGCCAGGATATTCAGTATTGTAAAGGTGTGGTCGTGGACGGTGTCACTTTGTTTTAATTTTCACTTTGAACAAATACTATTTATTTGTGTACCTCTTTGCTTTCGGGGTCACAGGTCCACTTACTATCATGTTATTCCTGGTTCGGTCGCTGATGACACGCCGGATATGACGTAGTAATTTACAGCTTTAGCCTGAGGTTCATTCGGGGTCACAGGTCTAAGCGAAAATTTATCACTCGGCTATTAGAGCCTTTAAGTTTTTTCGTTCTCACATTTTTATTGTTTCCTCGAATATACCCCTTCTGGGAAGAGGGGCTTTTATACTCTGTAGGGTCCTGAAAAGAATCGCACAATTAAGCTTATGTTATAAACCGGAGGGTCCCCCAGAAGGTGGTGAATGGCGGCTTCAAGGATATTAAATTATTTGGATGGACGATCCATAAATTATTTAGTTTGCTATTTGATTTTTATTGACTTCTTTGGTTTGGCCCCTTCTAGGAAGGGGAGCTTTTATACCCTGGAGTGCCCCTGGAGTTGGGGATCGCAGAGTTAAACTAATGTTATAAACCGGTGGATACCCAAAGGTAGTCAACGGTTTCAAAATATTTTGTTATGTGGATGTACAAGCCATAAATTTTATAAGCGCCTTCACATTCAACACTTCCACTTATCACAACACTGTTCATGACTTGTCACGACCACTTGAAAAGGATTCCAGCAGTTAAGAGGATCCTTTGCATTAGACCCCACAATTAAGGAGACCCTTCCTCAGAGACCCACACTTTCAGTGGGTCCCTGCTCGGGCGCCAGTCATCGATTTCCCATCAGTGAACTCGAAAAAGTTAAAGTTGGGCCCGCACGACGGCTCCGGGTTGTCCTTTCTAAAATAAAAGACAATAATTAGTATTGTACAAGTGTATTTACCATCTACTCTCGCTGTCCAAAATAGAATGGCCACAATATATTTCTTAATACTATGACTTACTGTCTAACCGTCTGAATTAACTGCTGACGCTGCGCTTCCCATATATTCAATTATGCTAACGAATGTTCGATTATTTTTGCTGCGAGTTCAATTACCCGCACTGGTTATGCGCGCGTTTGGGGAAGAGCGGCGTCAGCTCTCCCGTCCTTTCTAAAATAAAAGACAACAAGCGGGCCCATGCGCAGACTGCGCAGACAGAGATACACAGTAAGCTCATCCCTCTTTGTAGCCACAGATAAAAGCAGACTGTTCTAATAGTTCGCGGAAATAGTAAACAGAATTATTCTTATAAACCCCTTATTTTTATTATACATATATTACGAAGCATGCATGAGATTTATAGTACATCAGAACTTATACTTATTAGGTACATAAAAACATTTTACAAACTGACTGATATATGAGTATCATGAGTTGAGGGAAACATGGTGTTACTTACAATATATCTTTGTATACAATATTTGAGGTGAAAAAATATTCAGAATTAACCTTCTGACTAAATATTTTTTTAACAGAAACAATAATATCTGAGCTAAGGGAGCCGTGCGAGAGAGACAACTGCCAGTTTATCGAACCTTTAATTATTGAATTATGTGTGCGCTCACCACTGTCGTATACGTTGTATGCGATACTGCAGTCACATTAGTGCTTCAGTACAAAATATCTTTAGTGTGGCTTAACAATGGTAAATTAAAAACAAAAATAAAATTACAGATTTCTTGACTTCAGAGGTGTTATGACCATTAATATTACCTAACAACCACTCAGGCGACATCTGACTTTTCAAATGACACCTCATTAGTGGAATTGCTTACATAGAAAAGTAGAAAAAGGGAGACTAACAAAAAAACACCTTAGAGAAGTAATATATAAGATGTGTGCGCCCACCACTGTCGTATACGGTGCATGCGATGCTGCAGTCACAATGGTGCTTCAGTACAAAATACCTTTAGTGTGGCTTCACTATGGTAAATTAAAAACAAAAATAAAATTACAAATTTCTTGACTTCAGAGGTGTTATGACCATTAATATTACCTAATAACCACTCAGGGGACCTCTGACTTTTTAAATGACACCTCATTAGTGGAATTGCTTACATAGAAGATAATTAGTTTTGTACAAGTGTATTTACCATCTGCTCTCGCTGTCCAAAATAGAATGACCACAACATATTTCTTAATACTATGACTTACTGTCTAACCAGCTGAATTAACTGCTGACGCTGCGTTTCCTATATATTAATTATGCCAACGCATGTTCGATTATTTTTTCATGGTTCAATTACCCGCACTGGTTATGCGCGTGTTTGGGGAAGTGCGGCGTCAGCACATTCACACAGGTATGTGTTATCCCTCGTATTAACTTGTTTGTGGTTTCTTGATGCTCTCTAAACACAAACGCGTGAAAGACAAACGGTCTAGCAATGCATGCTTTATTGATAAACTTAATACTTTAATTAAACATACTTATTATTAAAATTTCATTTTAAAAATACCACTGTGTCCTACTGTGATAGAAATATGTCATTTTAAAACTTGAATCATAGAAATCGACCCAGTACATCGGCTGTTTTGCTCTCACGTTTGTTTTTGGGGGTTTTAATTTTATATATAGTTAGTATAGATAACCCGGTCATAATATTTTTATTTAGGGCTCGCTCTTCATTTATGAGCATAGCACATTTAATATAAGCGGCGTAAATGCTTTTGATCATCTGTTTAGGCTGAGCAAAACACGTCGAGTTCAGGTGGCGAAAAAATTGTTCGATAGAGAAAATGGGAAAGTTGTTGAAACTGTGGAACTGAGCGGAACTTCTCAACTGTGCGTTTGTAGGACAAACAGTCAAAGGTTAGACAATAGTTGCGTTTGTTTACTCATTCCCAGTCAAATCCAGTAAAAGTTTTTACGAATTTTCAGGTTTTGACGTTTTCGTACGCAAAAACTTGCAAAGTAGGGGAAATTGAGAGAGCGACATGACAGTTGAAGTTTTTACTGTATTTTACTGGATAAATTTTAACTCGTAAAAATTGCCAGTACGAAAGACAGCTGATCGCATGTTGCTGGATGCAATTTAAACTAATAAGAAAACTGCTTATTTGTTTTTTATTGTTGAAATTGACAAAATAAACCTATATATATAATAATATATGGTTTTATTAGGAATTTGCTGCGAATAAACAAGCAATTTATCAGCTGTTCATGAAACTGGCAAATTATTACTGGATTTTCGTTCGCGTACATTTTTGGATATTTTTTCTATGGGAGCGAATTTTCAGAAATAAAGTTACTGGAGAGTTGCTGGCAAGTTACTGGATAATTTGTAAACAAACACAACTAATAGCTACATACACTGGCGGCAGAAATAATAGCCTCGCCTCACTTTGAAGAGTTTTGGCTTTATATCCACTGTTTAATATTTTTTTATTAAAGACTGGCTAGTTATACATCAAATACCAATTAATCCATTTTTCAAACTTTATACAAAAATTATAAAAATTCGACAAATTTTAACCAAACTTTTATTCAGAATTTTAGGAAACATTTTCGGTATGCAGTTTTGTAGCCCATTCAATTTTAATATAATAAGGGGCAAATTTTAAGTGGGTAGAAAATACCGTTGATTTTTGACAATTTTTTTTTGACGATGCAAGGCATTCTCTTCCATATAAAAAAATGGTCGAGCCCACTTTGTATGGGGAAGGATCATCCAATTGAAATTTGCACTTTATTGTACTAAAATTGGCTACCAAAAATGTTTCTAAAAATTCTGAACGTAAAATTTGCAAATTTCGTGAGAATTCGTTGAATTTTCATAATTTTTGTTCAAAGTTTGAAAGGCGGATGATGATGTTTGTTGTTTAACTACCTAGGCTTAAAAAAAAAACATATTAAACACAAAACAAACTAAAGAAATATAGCCAAAATTCTTAAAAGTACGACGAGTCTGTTATTTCGGCCGCCAATGTTTGTAAATCTTACGAAAGCGCCCAATGTGTCACGAATTAGGAACATTGTTAGAAACAAATCTGTGTCTTATTTAATTTAGGCATTCAGCTCAAGTACAAACCACACACCCGGTACGTGCTCTACAGAAATTCGTATAGAAATAAAAAAGATTAACAGCTGATTCACTCAAACTAATTTCCGATATTTTATCTTACCAAAGAATTGACAATAGAATCTATCATACCGGTGCCTAAAACTATCCTACTTAATTGCGCCGGCAAATTGCGCTCTGCTATCACTAGCAGTAGTGAAGACGCTATAAAGGAGCTGTTAGATGAAGATAAACATAGGGAGCTGCGAAAACGTTAAAATTTTAAACTAAGATAAGTGCATAGTACACTTAGGCCTACCTGCTTTCGAACGAAGTATATCTAGTATTACAAAAATACATATGGGTCATTCCATACAATATTTACACCTCAATATATTTTTTTTTGTGAAATATAATCTTTTACATTCTTTATCGAAAAAAGAAGACACCTATTTTTCTCGTCATGATATTCGAAAATCTCTAACACAAAAATTCCCGAAATTTTGAACTCACGGAGAAGTATCTTTTTTTAATTGTTTGCAGTTAATAAACTATTTGTCGGAGAAAATCAGTTAAGGTATCAAAATATGCGTACTAACCTCGGTTTTCCATGAGAGTGTGAGATAAATTAAAATAAAAAAATGTTTGCATTAAAAAATCGCATTTTTTAATTTTTTATGTTTTTATTAACTTTATCATGTTTGATTTTTATTTTTTTCAACCTGAATAGTTGTCAAACTTTATAGAGTAAGCTGAAACAATTTGTGAATGGAAACACCAAAACTGTAGAAGTTACGAGTTTTTCATACCTGCGTACATAAACTTTAGTATAAACTTTATTATTCTTATTTCTTGCGTCGGTTTTATGTTCGCTTATTCTAACACCAAGAGCGCGCTTCGTTGTGCCTATGTACATATATTTTATTGCATGCTTCGCTAGCTTTACCATTGCATTTGATTTCGTAAACCACGTTATGTTGTTGTTCTTTATTTATTTCGCCTTTTGTTTTCCTAAAAGTTCTATTGATCGCTCTATGTGGTCTATGTGCAAATGTTATGTTTTTGGTTTGGATGCTTTTTCGTATTGTTTTACTGTTTGTTAATCTTTGTATATATGTGACGCCTGTGTATCTTTTGTTGTTTGTAGTTTCGGGTTGAGTATTGAAATGCGCAGCTTTTGGCATGTTTTTCGCTGTTGCTATTAACCTCTCAACAGCTTTGTGTGGATACCCGTTTTTATGCAATGTATTTCTAATTTTCCTGCTGTTGTCTTTTCTGAATTCCTGGTCACTTAAGGCGTAGATTTTCTTAATGAGGTTGATGACTGTATTCTTCTTTTGCGTCCACGGATGGTTGGAATGATAATTGATCATTCTGGAGGAAGCTACAGTTTTCGCATACGAATTCATTTTTATTACGTTATTTGAACGGTGAATTTCTACGTCTAGGAAGGCTAACTTGTTTCCGTCATCTACTTCAGTGGTGAATTGGATTTTACAGCGTTGCGAATTAAAAACTTTTAAGATTTCTTCCACATCATTTTTCCTTACGATAGCGAATATGTCATCTACATACCTATTTATGTATTTGATATATACAGTGACGGGCAAAACTGTAACAAGGTGTAACACCTTTTACTTCAGCCATCGCTATCTTTCCAAGTTCAACGACATTCATACTTTTGTTGTATATTCTTGTTGGTACATCCCTACTCCCTCTCTCATAACGATTTGAAGTCAATACAACGACAATAAAAAAACCAGCAGACAAAAATGTAAATTAAGGCAGATGTTACAGTTTTGCACTCATATCTTTTTAAGAACTTTTTAAGAATTTTAACGAAAAAAAAGAACTACTAACACAATGTTCAGCACCCTTTTGCTTGCTTCAGTTCCTGGATTCGATTTGACATACCTTATTTGTATCTCTGTAAAAATTCTGGATGTATATCCTCCCATATATCCTTAGTTTGCTTTCGCAGCTCATGTACTCGATTTTACGGACTTTGATACTTATTAAGCTGTGCTTTTAGTTGGTTTCGCAAATTCTCGATGAGATTCATGTCCGCGGATTATGGAGGTCATTTTAAATTAGCAAATTTTTGCTTTTGTATCCTGGCTTAGCGAACATGTGAAACACACAGTTTTGAGTGATTTTTCAGCAGAAACTCTAATTTTTTCGACTACATCTTGCAAATTTTGTTGAAATATGAACAGATACTGTTCCTTGCGCATAATGCGTACTAACGGACAAACAAAATTTTTTAAATACAACCCCAAACTATTATTGTCCGACCACTGTGATTCACTGTTGCCTTACATGATGCGCTTAATTTGGGTCTTTGAACCAATACCATGCCTGGCCATCTGATTGAAAGCGATTAATTTAGTCTTTTCAGACCAACTAACCTTTAACTAAATTTTAAAAATGTATTTTTTATTGCATTCTGTAAGGCCTAACATATCCCAATAGGCAACGGTCCGGTTTTCGTGCGATGCAGCAAAATGCTGCCACACTCGCACATGTGTTTTGATCAAATTTGCTTTTTTCTTCTTTATGATGCCTTTGCGATCAATTTGGGAATTCTTCGCCTCGCTGCCTATTGATTTGCGTTAAAGTTTAATACCTTAAGAGCTTCTGTAATAGTGGCTGCATCGCTACTTGCTGCTAAGTTCACAAGATATCATACCGTAATATTTTTTGACAGACTTCCTTAACATTTTCAAGTAGCAAATTCCACAATTTTTTGCCACTTTTCGTGCGGTCCCGCCTTTCCGCAGTAAATCTATTATTTACATTAATGGTTCCTGATTAACTATATTATTTACTGGTGATAACTTCTTCAATAAATTACAATACAGAAAAAAGTCATCTGACTTTCAACTAAGTAAGAGATAACTGTCAAATGCAAAACTGAGAGTGATTGCAAACCTGTAACATCTGCCTTAATTTACATTTTTGTCTGCTGGTTTTTTTTATTGTTGTTGTATTGACTTCAAATCGTTATGAGAGAGGGAGTAGGGATGTACCAACCATGGTTGCCACTCGCCAACATTTTTTTCTACCAAAATCTCTTAAGAAAAGTTACCAAAAGTTACCAAATCTTCAATTCTTCACTTACAGCCCGATACTATGCACTTAATAAATTCAATATTTTTATAATTTGTCAATTTTTGGTTATTCATCAAGAACTCCCAGTTCTAGCACAGAAGTTTAAATCTATTTTCTTAATAAATTTTCAAGATTGAAAATGCTATTACAATTATAATAATTTTTTTTATTAGAAAATATTTTTCTATCAACTAATTAATGCATGTGCCGTTATTCTCATTTTCGTTGTTGGTGTTTCCGACAGGGTAGGAGTATGATGTAATGTGGAACGATTTTCCATCATCCCTTGTCAAATTTGGTTTGGAGACAAACCGGTTTCGGCGTTGTGCCATTTTCAGTGTAATTTTTCGTTCGGAATGTGCCGATACTTGGACCTGCGACTCACGGAATAATAGCACCGGCACACAAAAAAAAGTGGCGGATGCTTTTAACCGCCCATTTGACTCGTACAAAATTTCGAGTAAATTGCGGAAATGGCTATTTTTATACCTTTCATGAGCATAAAATGGTATTATAACTTTGGTCCGATGTTTGTAAGTACCAGAACAAAAAGAGATAGACCCATTAAAGTGTATACTTTTATGATCAGAACGTCGAGCTGAGTTGATTTATCCATGTCCGTCTGTCCGTCTGTTTGTATGCAATCTAGTCTCTCAGCTTTCGAGATATCCGGATCAAATTTGGTAGGTGGATGTATTTTTATAATGTATTAATCATTTGTCGGAACCGGAAGAATCGGACCACTATAACATATAGCTCCCTTACAACTGATTGTTCAGATATAAAATTTTTCGTTATAACTCTTCCATTTATATAGCTAGGAACAGGAAATTCCGCACAGTTTTCAATAATTATCAACAGAAAACTTACAGTGAAAATTAAAAAGATCGGATAACTATAACCTATAGCTCCCATACAACTGATTGTTCAGATATGAGATTTTTCGTTATAATTCATCCATTTATGTAGCTAGGACCATGAAATTTCGCGCTGTTTTCACCCATTATCAGCAGAAGACTTACAGTGAAAATAACGAAGATCGGGTCACTATAACCTGCAGCACCCCTACAACTGATTGTTCAGATATGAGGTCTTTTATCATATCTCCTCCATTTATGCAGCTAGGAACATGAAATTTCGCACCATTTTCACTCATTATTAACAGAATACTTACAGAATAACAAGGATCGGGTGACTACAACATATATCTTCCATACATCTGATTGTTCAGATATGGGATTTTACTGTAAAACTCTTTTATTTGAACAGCTAAAACCGATAAATTTCGTAAGATATTTTATAAATAATAATACAAAGTCTACTGAGAAAATCGTCAAAATCTATGCTGTATAAGCTTTATCTCCTATAGCACTGATTGTTCAGATACCAGTTTTTGCGATATATCTCCTTTATGTAGGAAACTAAACCCAATAAATTGTGTTACCGGTTTACATACCGATCACATAGCAGTGAAAATCACTTAGATTGGTGCCATATAAAGTATATCTTCCATACCTCTGATTGTTTAGATGCGATTTTTTATATAAGTATGTAACTCCTCTATCGATGTATGCAGATGTATTCAAAATCAGTAATCTGTCAAACTAAAATTTGCAGATGTTCATGAAAGGTATGAAGCCTTCGGCATAGCCGAAGACAGCGCTGCTCTTACTTGTTTTTGCTCTTTTTTGCTCTTTCTTCGGTTTTTCATAATTTATTGTACGTCGAAATATATGCCGCTAGGTGTCGAAATACATGTCGGTAGGTGGGTCTGGTAAAAAGCTCGCGACATTTTTTTTGCCGGAGTAATCAAAACGATTTATGGACCTTACCAAAAATTGCCAGATGGCCAGTATTAAAATGTGAGAGGGTAGAATTCAAAATTTATCGCAAAAATTCGAAAGTTCTTTTAGAAGTGCAGCCCTTGCACTATGGGAAATTTTGCCCTATTTTGTGGCCAAAATTCTAAATGTCGAAATATCAATTTAAAACTTGGCCCAGTAGTAGGACTAGAAGTAGTGGCCTTGCCGCGCAAAAATTAACCCGTAATGGTCACACCTCCAAAAAAATAGCGTAATGGTCACACGGGTTCCAGTGGACCCCAACCCAATAAACAGATGCATCGTACGTTCTATTTTAAATATCGACTCGAGTCCTCCACTGACCTGAAGTTTAAAACTTTCTCCTTGTTATCTGATAGGTTTTTTTTTCCAATTTTGGAATTATAACACCGTGAATTATTTCATAAAACTCATGATTTTGTACCAAGTAGTTACCTAAGAAAAATTATAATTTCTTTAATATCGCACAAAATCGCAGCATAAGATTATGGGCAAATAAGAGATCGGGGACTATTCTACCGATTTATGATGAGTTTTCTTAAACGTTTTTAAACATTTTTTTAAAACACTAAATAAACCTTTTTTTTTAATTGTACAATTTCACTTTAAAGGCACTTAAATGCGGAAGTTTCTTTGGCACAAGCTTTAAGCTATAATACTCGGTGAATATTCTGCTAACCATCACTCTTTCTTTCTACTTTCCACTTTGGAAAAGCAGCAAATAGATTATGAGATACACGCATTTGAAAGTGGCAAATCAAACTACACATTTTTCGTTTACAGAAAACTTCGAAACTATCTCTTTGAGGGTTACCAAATCAACGGTAAGTAGATTTATTAAAAACCAGAGTATACAGTTTTTTACTCTGAAGTATTCTCTGTAAGATAACACAAAAAAAATTAATTTCAAGCAAGTCAATAAATTGACATTTGGCCATTAAATAGGCTCAAATTTACCATAGTGCCTTGGTGCTGCCACTGTTATTCAAATATTTCCAGTATTCGAATATGAGATGACTCTAAATTAATCGAAGTAATTTTGTAGAAGTGTCAGTAGTGCTGCCACTGAAACTCGAAGGGTTTTTATAATTACGCACATTCAAAACATAATGCATTTCTTTCTAGTAATGCAATAGATATTTAGTTGCAAAAGTTACCAAAATGAAATAAAAGTTACCAATTTACCAAACCGTTTAAAAGTTACCAATTTTGGTAGAAAGCTACAAATTGTGGCAACCATGGTACCAACAAGAATATACAACAAAAGTATGAAAGTCGTTAGAACTTGGAAAGATAGCGATGGCTGAAGTAAAAAGTGTTACACCAAGTTACAGTTTTGCTCGTCACTGTATGTCCTTAGTTTTAAGTTCAGCGATGCTGTCGTCAAGTATTTTATCTAAAACAATGTCGGCTACAATTGGCGATAAGGGGTTCCCCATTGGCATTCCGTGAACTTGTTGATAGTATGTTCCATCATATAAACAGTAATTGTTATCTCTCAGGCAGAATTCTAAGGTCGTTAAAAATTGTTTTCTTGTGATTGTGGTATGGCGTTGCAGTGAACTCCATTGTTCCATAATTGTACGAATGACGAATTGAACGGGTATATTCGTAAAAAGGGATACCACGTCTAATGAAACAAGGATGTTTTTTAATCTGTCTTTAAATATAAATATTGAGGTGTAAATATTGTATGGAATAACCCATATGTATGTATCAGGATTGTTGCGAACATTCGCATTCGCGACCGCGGAGCTTCCGCATTAGTTTTAACATTCGCATTCGCTTTAGCATTCGCAATAATCAATGCGGAGCTTTTGCGAATGCGAATATTGTGCAACTGCACTGGTCAAACGTTTACATATCTGGCAGACAAAACGACACATTTTTTTTGCTACGTTAAAACTGTTAAAAAGTCAAAGAGTAAGACATGAACCAAAAATACAAGATCACGTAAGAACGCGACGTTGTATTTTTAACTGGTTTTGATAAAAAAGTTTGCGAAAGCGGGTTCGTCAGCTGAGCGTTTGTTTACATCACAAGCACCACTATTTTACACTTTTATTCAAGTAAAGAAGAGTTAATTCAACATGACAACACATTTTAAAGCATTTTGTTGCATCATTATACCTAAATTGTGCGTTTAAAGTGGCTGACAATAATTTTGGCTAATTTTGGTTTTCGTTGTTTTCTTTGCTTTGTTTACTTTTCGCTCGTTTTCCGATGAAACAAGATGACGTAGAACCCGTTAAAAAAAATCGATCATGTGTCTTTCGTTCATGAGAGTAAGATTCTTCAATAGGTATTTCCAGCGGAAATGTTCAATGTCTAGCTATAAAGAGAATCCCCTATATGGGCGTTAAAAGATAACCTTTATTTAGGTAAGAATTATGTAACTATTGAATATTATTTGCCAAAGGTCTGTTGAAAAAACGGGATGCATCGCTAGCGGTGAGTAACTAATTGAGACTGCCTGCACCTAGGAAAAGTCGAGCTCAGCTAATTAAAAAAGGAGTTACAAGCTATTCATTACAGGTCAACCTTTTCAAGAAGTCACCATGGAACTAAGCAGATATGAGGCCTTCATCGTCTGTGATTCCAATAATTCAAATTATTATAAAAAAGCACCCCGCTTTTTAACAATAAAACAAGATTTTAAACTTATTCGGCTGGCAGAGACGACTTCCAAAGAGAATTTTCTTAAAAATTTTCATTCCTAGAAAATTTCAATTTATTTGCCGTATCGACCTATTTAGAACCTTGCTATAAGCACACATTTTTCAAACTAGTCACAGAAGAAAGGATTAAAAATGTATTACAAAAACTAAAACGCTGATGACGCTACAAATTCTGAACTACCAAAAGAATGAGAATGAAGAAATTTTTGGAAAGCAATGGTGTTTAAACAACGATCTTGCCATGATGCTAGATTGTGAAGATGATAGTCAGGAGGATACATCCGATATTTGCAGCCCCGATGTAACTCTCAAAAAGGAATTATTGCACTGAAAAAATATATATATAACTGAAAGTTCTCTCAACTGGTGCAGCGTCAATCGAAAAGAATTTAAAATTTTGTCAAGTCTCAAGTTTTTCAAGTTTGTCGCCTCGGGCGAGTAGTTATTAATGGCGCAGGTTTGATTTACGACCCTTTAAGAAACAGGCTGCAACCCGAAAAGGCGGCAACATTACTTTTTATTAAATACAATGTTCCAATTTTTAACTTCAAGTACTAAAAAAACATTATTTAAAATTACTAACTTTTTCATTTTTATATACCTAACTTAGGTAACCTACTCACCTAAATTATTTCTTAAAAATACTTGACATTCGCATCCGCATGCGCGGATGTTGGCTTTTAAACATCCGCATCCGCATTCACATCCGCGGATGTTTAAAATTCCACATTCGCAACATCCCTAGTATGTATACAGCATTCTGTGGAAACATATGTATGGAAGTTAAAAAAAAGATGCAAAAAAATTAAGTCAAAAAATATATTTTCTGGTTCAAAGAAGTTCATAATACTAGTGGCAGAAGTAAAAGAAGCGTCTTATTTCGACCAGTTTTATCTATATTCCTTTTGATTATTCATTTCTAGCAGGCCCGGCGAACTTCGTCCCGCCCAAAATTAGATTTTTAATTTAATAATTTTGGTCCAACATTTTCTCAATTATAGGCTACCATAAAACTCGCTAGGTGGCGTCGTATTTATGAACTGATTTCGTACAAATTCAAAATGTGTGCTACCTCCATGATGAGAAATAGGCTGACTTCCAAAACGTTCCAATACAATGTTTGGATACTGTTCTACTGCGGTATTCAAACTCTTTGCATATGCAGAGTAGCGAAACATTGCAACCATATACATTGCATATTTGGAATATTTAATAAAACAATAATCACCATTTCGGAATTTTGCATTTTTAAAACACCAATGGTAACCAATAACAAAAGAAGCATCAACTTTGTTTCTGATGCGCTGATTGCGCTAGCAATGCGTTTCGATAACTTTTCGGAGGGTTTTGGAAAAGTGTACATTGTCAACCAATTGTAGTTCGGCGTTATGGAACATTAAACTTTGTACGTATGCAATGCAGTTGATGTTTTGGAAGTCAGCCATACGTATGCAAAAAATAGACCCGCTAGGTAGCGCTGGAGTCGAGTTATTTATAAAATTCTTATTTATGAATTAAGTTCTTTTAAATTTAAAATGTAAGCTACCAGCATGATGGAAAATATGTTTACCAAAAATAGACCCGCTAGGTGGCGCGGGAGTCGAGTTATTTATAAAAGTCGTATTTATGAACCGATTTCGTTGAAATTCAAAGTAACGGAGTCGAGTTATTTATAAAAGCCCTATTTATGAACCGATTTTGTTAATGCAAATTCGAAACTTTATTACTTTCATGATGATTTTTTTTTTTTCATTCTAAACATATATGTGGGAATAGATACGGACAAGGTAGCAACGCTACGGCGAAGTGAACTCAACATACGAACGGACGAACGAGACAAAAACCGAACGGACAGCAGAATCGAGAGTCGCTAGCCGGACGCGGACGTTAAAACACGCTCGAAATGTCGCACTAAAAATAACTCTGCCTATTGTTAGAATTACAATGAAATTACTTAAAACTATTACATAAAATTAATTAAAACTATTATTTAAATATTGAATGTATATACTCGTTATTTCATATGTGAATATAAATAACACATATGTGTATTTGAACTGAAATTGTGTGTGTGTCGTGCGTTTTATTTAAGCGGAAAGACGACGACTTAGCCGAAGTAGCGGCATAAGTCCTACAAATAGGGACGTGACCGGAATGTGAACTTTGTGCCAAGAAAGAACAATTAAATAATTTTTTTTCCCCTATTGCGAGGAAAACGTGCGAAATCGCGTAATACGATAAAAGCATATATGTATATGTGAGCATACAAAAATTTAAGTGTGGTAGTGTGTAGTATGTGTGTGCGAGTGGACAAAATGCGTATTAATGCATTTAAAAAATATTTAATTTAAAGAAAAATCAGCGGAAGTGTGGACAAAGTGCGAGATAATGCACTATAAGTGAATACATGCACATACATAAGTGGCTTTAGTAACAATTTTAAAGCATTTGGTGGTACAGTACAGTATAGGTATGTACGTACGTAAGTAAATATGTATGTACATATTGGCATTCAAATTTACGAAGTTGTGTTTGAATTCGCGAAATAGAAGGGACGCCAATTGAGCGTCATAACGGCTGTTTGAAAACGCAGTCGCACAGCGGCGTTAACTGCCAAAAACGACGCAGAGACAACGAAGCTGTAAAGTGACAAAAGTGTAGCAACGACAACAGAAGCTGTAAATATAAATACGAGCGTCAACAAAACACATGGATGCAAAGTCAAGAACGAAACGAAATTATATAGCACAATTTGTAGAGTGAAATAGCGACAGAAAAAGCAGCAAGGCTAAAAACAAAAGCGTAGCAGAGGCGAAGCAGTAATCACAAAGCCGAAGTAAAGTAAATGCAAATATAAATACGAACTGAAGTAGAGTCAACAGAAGCACAAATTTGCGGTCGTAAAACAGCTACAACAGAAACAAATAACAAATGACAGAAACAAAGTAAAATTGCTAGGATGAAATAGCGACAACACAAGCAGTGACACAACGATACGACAGAAGCAGTGAATATCGAAGCAAGAGTGAATCGGATATAAATAAAAAGTAAGCAGCGGAAAAAGTCGACATACGAAGCACAAAAGCAACCGTTCGCGAGTAAAAGCAGAAGACAGACAGCAATATCAGCAAACATAGAAGAGAGGGAAACCATCAGCCTGTATAGTAAGAAATATTCTAATAAGAAATTTTCATATTTATTATATTCTTATGTTATTATTATTTGTAAGTAAAGACAATTAATTCAAAATAGAAACAAGTGAAATAAGAGCAATGACGGTTGACGAGTTAAGGGCAAAATTGAGAGAGCTCAATTTGAACTCAAGCGGACTAAAAAGAGACCTACAAAATAGAGTTATGGTACATTTTAATAACAATGAAGCAAACAATCAAACTGACGACACGAGTGACGACGAACGATCATACACTACAGTCCGTAATGCCGCGGCAGAGGCATCACGAATGCAAAGAGCAGAAAGGGTTGCTTTCACACTTCGCGACATTAAAGATAGTGTATCCGCTTTTACAAGTGACAATTCAATTGACGTCAATCATTGGATTATTGAATTTGAAGACGTTGCTGATACAGTGGGCTGGAATGAGCTGCAAAAGTTTGTGTATGCAAAACCACTTTTGAAAGGTGCTGCTAAAATATTTGCCCGTGGTGTGGTAGGAGTTAGGGATTGGTGTACCCTAAAAAATGCGCTCATTGATGAATTTGGTGAAAAAATATGTGCCGCAGAAATTCACCGTGCTTTGAGAAATAGGCGTAAGCAATTCAAAGAAAGTTTGAATGAATATTTATATGTACTAATAGAAATGGGTACACCTATTGCACTCGACGATCAAAGTATTATTTCATATTTTGTGGATGGAATTCCAGATGCTAGGGCAAATAAAACAATGTTATATCAGGCAAAAAACTTACGAGAATTAAAAGAACAATTGCGCGTGTATGAGAAAGTAAAAGGGCTCCACTATTCGTTAAATAAGTCAGGTGTACCTCAAACTTCTTCTGCAAGTGCAGGTGACGCTAAAGATAAACAAAATAGTTCGAAAAAAAGTTTGCTATAAATGTAGCAAGGAGGGTCATATAGCAAGATAAGGTCAAAAAAGAGAATACGGTTAAATGCTTTAAGTGTAAACAAACCGGACATTTTTCATATGAATGTAAAGAAAAGCCAAAAGATGTAAAAAGTGAACCAATGAGTATGATAGAAGACGGTAAAGCGGGAAATATTGCAACAAAAAGAAATGGTTTCTATTTTTTGGACATAACAATAAACAATTTTACTTTTTCTGCGTTGGTAGATACTGGTAGCAAATACAGTGTAATGAGGTATGACACGCTTTTGATGTTAGGTGACGTAGAGCTAGGAAATCAGAAACTACATTTGAGCGGAGTAGGTAATAGCCAACTCACGACATTGGGTTGCTTCGATGCCGAAATCAATGTAGATGAGGTATTTCTGGAAGTGTTATTCCATGTTGTAAGGGAGAAGGACATACCTGCAGTAGCTGCGGTTGCGGTAGAAAGTAAAGAAATCAAGAGTGATGTTAGGCTAGATGTGACAGATGATGCTGCGGTATCAGTCGTACCTGCTGCTGCGGTAAGAGGAAGCAATATCACTTCTTTGGACGAGAAGAAATGTAATGAAGCGGATGTAAGGAATGGTGGTTCCGAGGAAAGCATGTTTTGGTTAAAGGAATTTGAAACGTTGTGTTTAACTACAGATTTGAAAGAAATTGACGAGCGTCAGAGCGTAGATTTGTCGAATACCAGTAAAGAAGATGCCAGGGAAATTGAAGTCCTAATAGGAAATTATGAGCCCAGGAAACCAGAAAGTTCCCCAATAGAAATTAAACTTATTTTAACGGATGAAGTATCGGTTTATCAGCGTCCATGTAGATTATCGTTGGCAGATCAGAAATGGGTAAATGAACAAGTGACTTCTTGGCTAGAAGAAGGTATTGTGCGGAAGAGTACATCGGAATATGCGTCTCCGATAGTACTAACGACCAAAAAGAACGGATCAAAGAGATTATGCGTAGACTATAGGAAAATAAATGAGAAAATAATAAGAGATCATTTTCCGATGACAGTAATTGATGAAGTACTGGATAGACTATACGGTGCTTATGTGTTCACGACTTTAGACTTAAAAGACGGATTTTTTCACGTTCCTATAGAACCAGATTCTAGGAAATATACCTCATTCGTTACGCAAATGGGACAATACGAATTTTGTTCCGTTCCGATTGGCATTTCGAACTCGCCTGAGTTACGTCAACTCTACCGCCAACTTACATTCCGGCTATTAACTGGGCCAGGTAGTAACAGTATAATATTTCTTACCATGCACTTTTCAAAATTTAACATAATTGCACATGATTTCGCAATTATCCAGTTGCGAAATCAATGGATAAGCAAAAATAAGTAGAAGTACATAATAAGCATAATATGTAAGAAATACATATTAATCAAAATAAACCTAGAATAAGCTTAATATTGTTATAAATAATACTGTTAGCTTGTACGTAAGGGCAGTTCTGAAGAACCAATAAAGAAGTGAAAAGCAAATTTAAACTTTGGGTTTTTTTTATTGAGCTGAAGCTCAACATCCGTAATTCCTGCGTTGTTCTGCAGGTGTATTCAAGCGATTTTTCACGATTTGTTGAGAGACGGTACGGTGATTGTCTACATGGACGATATCGTTACCCCGGCTAAAGATGAAGCCGAGGGTATACAAAAACTTAAGGTGGTTCTGAGACGTGCAAGTGAAAGCGGGTTGAATATACGATGGTCAGGTCAAAATGCCAATTTTTTAAAAGGCAAATATATTTCTTAGAGTATATCATAGAAAATGGAAGAATATTGCCGTCAAGCGAGAAACCAAGGGCTTTTGAAAAGTTTCCAATACCGTCAAGTAAGAAAGAAATTCAACGGTTCTTAGGACTTACTTCATTTCTTAGACGTTTTGTACGAAATTATGCGGTGGTAACCAAACCACTTACAGATTTACTAAAGAAAGACGCGAAATTTGTTTTGACTGACGAAAATTTAATTGCTATTCAAGAGTTGAAAAACGCGTTAGTGAACGCACCAGCTTTGAAATTATATAATCCGACGGCGTACACGGAAGTTCATGCGGACGCATCGAAATATGGCTATGGTGCAGTATTACTGCAGAAAGATGGAGAAGATCAGCAATTGCATCCTATAGAGTGCATGAGCCGGAAAATAACATCGACGAAAGAAAAGTACAGTTCCTATGAACTCGAAGTCTTGGCAGTTATTGAGGCAGTAAAGAAATAGACAATTTACCTTAGGGACTTGAAATTTAAAACTGTGACGGACTGCAATGCTTTTGCATTGACAATGAGTAAACGTGATGTGACAGACAGAATAATGAGATGGGCAATGTACCATCAGGAGTACGACTACACCGTAGAACACAGAGGAGGAACACGCATGAAACATGTCGATGCCCTTAGCCGTGTATATTGTTTAATAATCGAAGACTCGCTAAAGATCAGATTACGGGAAGCACAGGCGGAAGACGAGTGGATTAGGGCTGTTAAGAAATTGTTGGAGAAAGAACAGTATTAAGATTACTTTTTAAGATATGAAGTTTTATATAAGGATCCCGTTAAGGAACTTTTAGTAGTACCTTCTTCAATGGAAGACGAAATCATACGTCTAGCACACAATCAAGGCCATTTCGCAACCAAAAGGACTCAGGACATGGTCGAAGTTTTATTTTATTCCGAAATTGAGCACTAAAGTTAGTAAAATCATAAAAATGTTGCGGAGAATACATAGTAATTGAAGCTAAGGCAGGAAAAAGGAGGGTTTATTAAATCCGATTGATAAAGCTCGTGAACCTCAAGGTACTTATCACATAGACTATGTTGGCCCATTGGCCGAAACTCGCTAAAAGTAAATACATATACTCGCTGTGATAGATGGCTTTACAAAATTTGTTTGGTTGTATCCAACCAAGTCTACAGGTGTTGAAGAGGTAATAGACAGGCTGAAGAAACAGTGCGCGGTTTTCGGTAATCCAAAACGAGTTATTACAGATAGGGGAAGTGCATTCACCTCGACTGCATTCAAAGCGTATTGCGAGCAAGAAAACATTCAGCATTTATAGATTGCGACGGGGGTGCCACGAAGAAACGGGCAAGTGGAAAGGGTCCACAAAAAAGTAGTCCCAATGATCTCAAAGCTATGCCACAGTGATCCAGCTCACTGGTATAGTCACGTCGAAAAAGTTCAACATATTTTAAACCGTACAGCTCCAAGAAGTACGAAAGCATCACTTTTCAAAGTTCTTACGGGTTAGAAATGCGCAGAATTGATTATCCGGACTTGAGAGAAATATATGACGAATTAACAATAGAAGACTTGCACTTAGAGAGAAACACAGTTAGAGAAAAAGCTCAAGAAAACATAAATAAAATTTAGACAGAAAATTTTAAAAAATTTAACAAAAAACGGAAGAAAGCAAGAAAATATAAGGTGGGAGAACTTGTTGCGATAAAGAAAACGCAGTTTGGAACAAATACTAAGCTAAAACCCAAGTATCAAGGCCCATACGCGATAACCGCTAAGTTAAGCCATGGGAGATATGAGGAAAAAAGATAGGGAACGACGAAGGACCGAATAACACAAGTACAGTATGCGAATTCATGAAGCCCTGGAGTTCGTCATTCGGGTCGAATAACACATCAGGATGGCCGAATGTGGGAATAGATACGGACAAGGTGGCAACGCCACGGCGAAGTGAACGCAACATACGAACGGACGAACGAGACAAAAACCAACGGACAGAAGAATCGAGAGTCTCTAGCCGGACGCGGACGTTGAAACACGCTCGAAATGTCGTACTAAAAATAACTTTGCCTATTGTTAGAATTACAATGAAATTACTTAAAATTCATTAAAACTATTATTTAAATATTAAATGTATACACTCGTTATTTCATATGTGAAAATAAATAAAACATATGTGTATTTAAACTGAAATTGGGTGTGTGTCGTGCATTTTCTTTAAGCGGAAAGACGACGACTTAGCCGAAGTAGCGGCTTTATGTACATACATAAAATGAGAGCCGTTTTCGTTGTTCGGACTAAACTCAAAAAACCAGTCAATTGTCGGAGGTTATACCTTGCATATATTCCTATTATAGCCCATTAGACAATACGCTGGTGGCGCTGGAGTAGAGTTAGTTATAAAAGTCGTATTTATTAACCGATTTCGTTCAAATTCGCAAAGTGAGCTACCTATATGATGAAGAATTCGTTTCCTAAAAATGAACCCGCTGATGCTTTCCATTGCCAGACAACCGGTCAGGTACGAGCATGATTTTTAATTTCGACAAAACTCAAATACATTGTTTGTTGGTCCAAATAATGAGACACGTATTTTTTCTTTTGCATCGGAAAAATTTTTCGGCCGAATTAAACGCGATTTTGCTTTTCAGGCAAAAATCGAATTTTCGAATTGACAGTGAGAATGTTTTTTTAAAATGACCATAACTTTGTCAAAATTTAATAGATTCTAACAATGTTTTTACTCAAATGTCAGTAGTTCTTGTCACTTCAAGATAGAGTGATATAATTATTGATTATCATTATTTAAAATTTTTTATTTAACAATAAACAAAAAGTGCAAATTTTTTTTTAAACTTAATTTCTCAAAAAGTGTATTTTTTTTTCTCTCAAACTTTTTTACCGGGAAAGAGGCACTTTGAACTACAATCAACCCAAATCTCTAATAGCGAAGATTTTTTTTCTGAGTTATGATATTTTATAGAAAATATACGTTTTTGTGGTACATACTACAATATTCTTATATTGTTTAACTAAATGGAACATATGTATGTAATATATCAGCAAAAAAGTACAGCCGTGATCATTTTTTGTGTATCAAATAGATATTAGAACACACTTTCCACCATACAGTTTCGAAATACAAAATCACATTTTCCCGCTTTTTATAATCGAATAATAGAGGCCTATTCGATTAGCCGTTTTATTTAGCTGCACTTTTCTAGTATAATGCTTAATTCGGAAGGAGTTTTATTCATCATCAACGAACCTTTTTCGTTTAACACCATCGCGAGATTAAAAAACGATTTAATATTTCCATTTCAAAATAATCTAAAGATGGTAAGGTTTCACAAAAAAAAAAACACAGTTTTAAATATCCGAGTTATCTAATATATAAATATATATACGTATATCCCCCTTTTACAAACTCATTTATATATACTTTACTCTGAACACCTCCCACAGTTACCTACATATGTATGAATACCATATTTCAAGTTCATGTGACTTATGGTTCCCAATTTATGGCTGATTAAAAATTCCACGCCTACGGGATGTGCCACGCCCCCTTTTACAAGCTCGTTTATATTTACCCTCCTATAAGCACCTACCATTGACATGTCTGCATACTAAATTTCAAGTTCAAGGGGGGTTATGGTTCCGAAGTTATAGCTGATAAAATATTCCACGAATATGGGATGTGCCACGCCCCCTTTTACAAACCCGTTTATATATATCCTCGTATAAGCACCTACCATTGATGTGTCTGCATACCAAATTTCAAGTTCGTGGGACTTATTGTTCCGAAGTTATAGCTGATAAATTACTCCACGCCTATAGGATGCCCCACGCCCCCTTTTGCAAACTCATTTCTATATACCCTCATATAAGCACCTACCA